>NC_068369.1:14954396-15218447 GCF_020536995.1 Dreissena polymorpha
GGTCATGACTCTTTTTTTTTTACAAATTTGAACAGTGCCCAACTACTTTTTTACAATTAAAGACATATGCGTCTCATTTGTTTCATAAGTTTGAACAGTGTTTGACTCATTTTTCACAATTTTGATCAGTGCAACACTCATTTTGTTCACAATATTGAACAGTGCGCAACTCATTGTTTCACAATTTTGAGCTTTGCATGACTCATTGTTCCAAAAATTTAAACAGTCAGGGTTATTGTTTTCGCATTTTTGAACAGTGCGCGAGTCATTGTTTTCACAATTTGGAACAGTCAGGACTATAATTTTTTAATCCTGAACAATGCGCGACAATTTGATCTAACTATTTTTAACATTGCGCGACTCATTTTTCCACAAAATGATTGGGCCAAGGTTGCTCCACAAAAAAGCCTTTGACTATATATATGAAAAACAGCTCTCATGGCTTATCGGAGCTAAACAACCCATTCTACTTTCAACAACCACACAGACCAATGACAGTAGGACCACTGGCACTGATCATTGGTTCATCACCATGAGAATGGGTGTAAAAAAGCTCATATACAGAAACATGTGTAGTTGTGCATGTATAAAAGAAAAATTTACCAACCACTCTTCCAGGAAACATATGTAGTTGCGATAATTTAACTCTCAGCTTTATAACCCACAGGGTTTCTGAGAGCCGCCATAGCAAAAGATGTCAAAGACTCTGGGAGTACATTAATCCTGACTAGAAACATATGGTGCAGAAGCTGTGGGATTAATGCTATCCCGTTGATAATATGCAGATCAGTGATCATAAGAACGTACACAAAATCATTAACCTCATCGATATACTACTCAATTTTTTCTAAGGATCACATTTTATTGTATGTGTAATTTGAAGTTCACCCCTAGCTAGAATCAGCCAGCGTCACGCATCAATGATAAATCAATACATCAAAATAAAATCAAAAACACACATAATAATATAAAAAATTGCAAAATAACAACTTAAATTAAATTAAATTAAATTGACGATAATGTGAAAATAAAAAGTGATCCTTGGCAAATTTTGAGTAGTATATATCCCCGATTCCCAAAACATAATATTGATTTATTTTATCAGTCACCCACATTTCAAACAGCAATCAATCAATGTGTAACCCAGAAAGTCTCAAAACACGATGCAAAAGCATCTTCGTTTCGTCTCACGCACAGCTAGCCAAGTCGCTGAATATTGAACAAAAGCAGCCTCTTAGGAAGTTCCAGTTCCGATACTAGAAGTTTCAGCAACTCGAAATCCACAAAAAGTCGCGTTCCCACCCACGTTCACTTCGCATGCGGAGGCCTGTTTTTCGGGGAAACCGTTAACATGTCACAACTAGACGTTTACTACGGAGATGGACCAGTTGAAAAAATACATCACTCTTATCACTCCCAATGCACACGACGTTAAAATCCCGTTCAATGTTGTGATTTACCTTATTGTTTCAATGTTAACACTACACATTCGCTTTGAAAATAGCGGTTTGAGTGTACTTGGAAATACATCTCGATTGTGTTATTATAAAAAAGTTGTTAATGTATTTTTAGTGCAGGCAATAATTATTTTAAGGATAGATTTCTCACTTCATTTTTTGTTATTTTGTTAAATTATTTGCGTTTAAATGTTATCGTTTGTTGTTTGCGTGCGAACGATTGTTTATGTGTAAATATGCATAGACGCTAGCGGATGTAATCAGGCCGATTCACATTTGCATATTTTGCTACTTTTTTGTTATCTTGCTTATATTTTCTTATGTGTTTTTAAAGTAGCATAATTACTAGAATACATGGCTGATGACTATTGATATCATGTGATATCAGACTCGTCCGATATGGCATTTGAAAAGGATCGGCAAGCCTCGCCTTTTCCTACGCCATATCAGCCTCGTCTGATATCACATGATATCATGTCACCAACAATATATTATGTGTTTTAAAGGTAAATTTTAGATGAAAATCATACACATCTAATTAGATTAATTCGTAATATAATCATACATATTAGTTTATGACATGTGGTATTGCATACCGGCGAATAATTGTTTTGGTGCATTATGTTTTAATGCGATCTCTTTATATATAATTTGCAACGCATGTAAGTAGTATTTTTTTAGGATTCTTTGGAAAACTAACATAATAGCACGTTCTTACAATGGTGTAACTCACAGATATAAAAAAAAACACATGACTTAATGCCAGTACCTGATCTTGCATGTGCAACAGAATGCTATACCTCAACTAACATCACCGGCCTAAAATGCATAAGGATGTTTTTATTATTTGTTTGCGTAAGTAATCAAATGTAATCGGCGCGTCTGGTTTGAATAATACTGTGTTGTAAACACGTACAAGGTTTATGCTTTAATTACTGACAAGATCCACTAGTATTCGTAGTTAATGCGGTTTCGTTACCGTCACGTCGAGTGTAAACAACATAATGTTGTACCACTCCGTGCCTAGCGTAAACATCCGTTATGGTCGGTCGAACAACATCCGTGAACAGGTATATAAATAAATAACTTATGTTACTGTCGCATTCATTGGGAAGATATACATTTACATTGAGTTAATTAACTAGACAACTATTTGCTACAATTAAAGCTTTTTTCGGAAAGGAAACATTTGTAGATTGGTGAGTATACTGTAATAAACATAAATACTACAATAACAGTATTTGTTTTATTTTAATAATGGAAATAAATCAACCGTGGCAAATATGTTTACGCGATTATGTTTTGAATATATTCACGTAAAACAAATACGCACGCGCATATATGATTTAGTTTTGAAATATATTTTAATTCAAGACAGTAGCCAATAAACATGCAATGTTTAATCTACAGCTATGACAACAGAACAAAGCTGATTGTATAACATCATTACTCTTTTTGCAAAGTTATATACATTGTTTTCAGATCATGAAAGCACGGCTTCTTGCATTGAATGTATGCGTTTGCTTCGTTATTGGACTGACAAAAATTGCAGCGCAGGACACGAAAGCTAATCTTATTCTACCTCCAGTGTGTGCCGCAGTTCTCTGTGCGGCTCCGATTTGTGATGACTATTATACACCATTAGGAGAATGCTGTCCTGTATGCAGAGACTGTAAGAATTAGAAATGTATTAAACCTACAACTGGATATATGTTTAAAGGCTTTTGCTTTGATTTATTTCTCGAGCTTTCTCATTTCCTTTGTTAGTTAGTAGAAGAATATGTATTGCTGTTTACGGCTGAATTATTATCGAGTGTGTAAACTTATGAGTGAAATTGAGACCTCGATAAAAGCACGAACGCTGTATTAAAAGAGTTATGTTTTTCGTTAAATAAAACCCGATAGATTGCTGACATTTATGTTAAGTATGTCATAATATTTTTTTGCATTAAGTCACCTTTGTTTGTAACATGTCGAATGTGTTTTTAAAAAGCTTACTTAGATTATGATAAGTTCATAATTTGGAGGATAAATGTTGTCAATTGATTAAGTCTGTGTAAACCTTATGCCATTTTAACCATGACATAGGCTATTCTAATTTTGAGCCGCGTAATGCGATAATAGATCTAAAGCCGTATGCGGTCAGCGAAGTGTCAGACCAGGCTAAGCTTGCGTGTGATCAGGTCGTACCTACTCTGTCCTTTAATGTTAACATGAAACCTTGCATAACTCACAGCAAACAGCTTACTTCATGACCAGCCTTCATGGATCCGTAGAGTGGTATTGAGCTACGCTCTCTCTATATGATATAAAATAAATTTCGCAAGACTGATTTTATCATTTTATTCTACAGATAAAACATGCTCTTATAAAGGAAAGACCTACACGAACGGCGAAAGTTTCAAAGACAAGTGCAACACGTGTCACTGCAGAAACGGTGCAGCGATATGCACTAAAATAGGATGTCCAGGTAAAAAATGTTTTTTGTAAGAGCAAGTTTTCTTTCCAATAAACTAGTATAAAAAGTAACCCTTTATGTATATGTATATACATATATAAATACATATAAATATGTATAATCTGATATGTCATTAATATAATATCCCACCAAAATAATGTTGCATTATACAATTCCAGACATCGTTAAACCTGGAGTGTGTCCGAAACCATGGAGGTTTGCTTCCGGCGGCACATGTGTTGAAATGTGTTCGTCGGACTATGATTGTCCAGACGATCTGAAATGCTGTTCACAAGGTTGCGGACGTATTTGTAAGATTCCGACAGGTAGGGTTGTGAAATAGACACAACTTAAATTATGTATACGCTACACATATTTGTTTGGTCGTCTTGTCGAGTATCAGGCACAGTATTATTCATAATAAATTCATTTGTTAAGCGTAAACGAGTTTTGTTCCCAGCGTTATTGTTCAAACCAAGTAACATATTCTTGTTCAAATGAGTTTAGAAAAGACAGATATTGGAGTCAGTAACATATTTGTTTCTTTGTAAAAAAAATGGTTAAAACCCCACCGTATACATCTTTGTGACTTTAATTAACATACAGTAATCTGCAATTATGTATACAAGTGCATAAAGTGATTAAGGACGAGATTTATTTATTTTTGTTTTATTATAGGAACACAAACAGGTTGCTTCGCTGGTGGAAAACGATATAATGAAGGTATTTTAACCTTGTATTTTCTATATATTCATTGTATTTATCTTGCAATTATATATAACATAAGTGAATATGGTGAATTTGCGTGGGTATTACTTTCAGGGTAAATGCAAGCAGTTAAGCACATTTAATATTTATAATATTTATAACACGAAGAAGTGTTAGAATGTGCAGTACCGAATATTGCACTATCTGGTATATACATATATTCTATTACCTTTATTTATCGCTAATATCGTATACAAAATAATTGAAGACTGTTTAACATTTAAAGAACAATAAATTATACAGACATGTTTTGAATACTCGTTAGTAGGGTATGTCAATGCATAAACTTAATACTTATCGCGTACTTATCCACACACATAGCAATTTACTTTCTTACTGTAAGTCTATTTGTTTAAATAACAACGCCGTAATGCATACATTATTAATCGTACACTTGGCAGCAGTTACTACCCTTGTATTACACACTGCAATCACACGTATAACCACATCAGATCATGAAGGTTTTCAATTTTAATATGTTATTCATTCATTAAATTGAATGTCATTTAAACAATTATTTTTTATGAATAAATATAAAATTGTATGTGTAAATCATGTGTGTAGAAATTCAGTTTTAATTTACTATCATCAAGTGGTATATTATGGTGGCAGGGGTGTGATATAGCAATACGCGGAGCAGGTATATATTTTTCATGTGATTGGTTCTAACTTTGCTGCTCTCTAAATAGTTTTGATAGAAATCTTCGGGCTTATTTCAGGTGACCACGTGCCAAGTAAATCAAGCGACCCTTGCAAGAGGTGTACCTGTAAAAGTGGCTCCATCCGTTGTGAAATACTGATGTGCCCAATGTGTGTCGGTCATACACCACCCGGAGCTTGTTGTCCGATATGCGGCACGTTTCCAAGGGAGGCAATTCGTTAATTGTTTGTCAAATCTAAACAGGAGTGCGCGTTTCTGAGTAAACCATTTTGTAACAGAAACGCTATAACATGAAATACATCCACACGTTTAAAAAGAATAAAAAGAAGCTATATCGCCTTTCTCTAGTATAATTTCAATATAATTGAGTTCGCTTATTTATATTTTTATCGTGTTTATACATTTGCAAGTAAAGCATATTTAATCCCTATGTCTTTTTGTTTGTTTACGTCGACATGCTTGCAAAACGTTCTTTATAAAAGCTCTAAATAAATGGTAAAACTTATCATAATATATACTATTAAAGTCTATATTTATGCATACTGTAATAGCTTTCTTTTGTTGTCTATGTGATCAATATTTCATAAGTCCAAAAATGTATTATAATTTTACTTTTATCTACAGCCTTTTAAATCACTGTCCAGATTATCATTGTATTTAGTGATCAGATTTGTGAACCATTCCATCAAAGATTACATGAATACCAGCATAAGCATTAAAAAAGATGGCAAATACTAAATGCTCACAAAACAGAAGAATGGATTGTGAAAAATCAGAAAGAAAGAAAACCATGTTAAACATAACCTTTACAAACCTCGGGATAATATTTTATAACGTTATAGAACGCATTCAGGTCAGATTGTGGTCTAACGCATTAATGGTCTGAATATTTAGCAGTTAATATTTCAAGTGAATTGCTCTACAACCACGTTTACATATAATAATGGTCGTTTTGTAATAAATACTTGTACGTTCATTCATAAATCTTATCTCACACAACTTGCGTTAAAGTGATATTATGGGCATCTAACAGTTTGAAGGTGTCTATCGCAACCGTTGTTTATTTTTGGTGATTTCACTTCATATACACTTATATTTGTTAATGCAGCATCAACATACTCAAACAATATCCCGGAAAGAGAAAAATTCTGCTTTTGAATATCAACCGTACTTTCGATTGACAACTGATCATGCATGTACGATGTGTACCTAAACTTAGTTTCAGTGCAGATTCGTTCGTACGACACAAAGACACACTTTTGGTCTACGGACCATTTCGGCTTAGAGGACTGGGTGAGTCACGTAAGAATATCGAATATGAAAAATATTTTATAAGCAACTGGTAGCAAGATGAGATGCAGATAATTGGTCAGTAACCACATTTTAACTAACTCGTTTGACCTGTTAATTCTTTTCAACTCAATTCAACAGTGAAAAATGCCCATAATATCACTTTAACTAAGACTTATGTGAAAGTCAAACCAGTGCGTTCTGCCTACAGAGATTCGTTTTGTATAAGCTGTAACAGGTGATACACAAGCCATAATATAACCAGATGCCAGAAGATTAAACTTTAAAATATCCTGTGAAAACTAAATGTTGCATAATTTTCGTTAATAAGTCACTTTCGTCAAGGCACTTTCATAAGCCTTGCAAAACTTTGTAAGCATGAATAATAATATATATGTGTGATTGTTACATCGTAGTCAAATACATAAGAACATTACATGTATGCGTTTACGTTTCAGAATTTTAAATTGGGAATCGCAAAGTGTAATATGGTTTGCTGTTTGTTAGTTATTTGCCCCAGTGACAGCATGAACATATAGCGTATAAAGCTCTTGTTTCAAAGACTTTTACCGACAAGTTGAGCGAGCGCAATCGCGTGAAAACTCCCATTGAATGTATATCAGGGTTTTTTTCTCAATATTAGTAATAAGCGTCCATTAATTTATCCAGTCTTCAAGGTCGGAAAAGACTAAAACTTTAAGTTGTAAACATATATGTATAATGTGGATATTCTAAATTAAACCTTATATAATATTTACCCAAGATATAATTTTGTTTTACTTGAATTACATTGACAAAAATAATAATCATATGGTGTGTTGTGTCATTACATGACAAATTGATTTTGTAATTGATTTGTTTATCTTCCGTCATTAAGGCAGGCATACATACCATGGATAGTTCACATTATTTAGGTTTAAAGTTTCGTTTTAAACGTTTATTTTCTCCGTTGCGACTTTACATCAATTTGAGAATACATGAGTGGTAGATGTACAGCAATATGGTTCATGTATTTTGTTAGAATAAATGCAATCGCAAAAAATGGTTTTAAAAATTGTGAAAGTTTCATTATAATCATTGCTTTGTTCGGCAAAAGTCTCAATATATAGCCTAAAGGTCAAGAGCATTCATGCACATTAAACATAGATGTACATTGTTCAAAATAAAGTAATGGTGAAATTTGATTTTGATTCGCTTAATTATTAACTTAATTTTGCTTTACTTTATGTAGAGTTTTGATGTCGCAGATACCGAGGTAGCCAGAGTTTAATAATAAAAACTTTTTTTACTTTGCATGGATATTTTTCAGACAATGAGTTGTATATTCTTAATTGCAATAAAGTGCGTGCATGGTATTGTCCTGGTTCTGGCGGCAGAGCAGCTTTCGCTCACTGTGATAAGATTTGCTGCGCTTCTCCACCATTAGAGGATTAGCATTTCCACCTACGATTTGCTGTCTAATTAAGAAGAGAAAGCAATCATGTTTTCTATTTCATAATTAAAACGTTTGCATTCTTAGTAACTATTGTTTTTGTGTAAAGGCATGTGGTCTCTTTTCTCCTGTTGTTGAAATTGCATTTCTCTCATAAAATGCTGTATCTGAAAACTATCAGAAACAACTTTCTTAAAGTAGGAGTTTTGGGCTTAAATAGAAACATACATCCAAATAAATCAAACATGTGAATAAAACGGCTGAAATTGTGCTTTTAAGACACTTATTAATATTTAGCATTATTGCTAAATGTCTTAAAAATGATGATGTGTAACATTCTTGTGGTTAAAAAACCACAAGGGAGCGTTTCTCCAGAATCGCAAGTCGTTCACGGCGTAAACACGTTAGCCACACAGTATCTCGAAGTTAATGTAAATATGTGATAGTTGTTAATGTGTTGCTTGCGAATAACAATTAGTTACATTGAATAATACGTGGTTTTCGAATAATGTTTTAAGCGCTGTAGTAAATAATATTAATATTAGTAGCTTAGAAAAGTGAAACATATAGTTTTCATACTAGCTATTGCGAGACTTATCATAATTCTGATTTAAATGCGATTATTATTTATATAAAACACACTGAGATGATGTAGTTAAAAAAAAATGTTGTTTTATTAATATTCTCTTCCTTACTGAATTTACAATATACTTGTCTTTTCTATAATGTGATACCCTACCTTAATTTTTGCTTTAATTATTTAACTGGGAAAAATAACCTTTTAATGAAAATAAACAACTTTTATATAAACATTTACTTCGTTCAAAATCTTCATGTCAATATTTTGAATATTAATATATAAAAAAAATAATACAAGTTTGAATAAAATTTGATATTATATGTGTGAAGCCCCATCGTTTACAACGTTTGCGTTTACACGGTTACAAATGTCGTTACTCAACAAGTTAAATATTATATTACTTATTAGTATACAAAATAGTTTACGCATTGAAAAATTATAAACAACAGAAATTCAATTGGCACAAATTCATACTATAAGCAATATCTTACATACAACGAGCCCAGATATGTAATGAATGAACGGATACATGCTTCAGAACGATATCAGATGGCCAATACAGATGGTAATTATACCACCGCCTTGATATCTGCCTGATATAACGTTGCCTGATATATTTTTTTATATCATAGTCAACAGGAAGTTCTTATATCAGTCAATGTTTGGAGTTACGTGGAATTTGCAATAAAGTCAACTATTTCTATCAACATGAATCAGGTTCAACAAAACAAAAAAAAATGATACTAAGAACCTACATATTTTATTCTAGTTTAAAGTCATAAATCACAAAAACTTTTATTTTTTAAAAAATCACCACAGCCCGCAATACGGCAGTTAAATGACGTCATCAATGAGATCTCTTTAATATCGATATAGTTATTGCACTCGCAAGTGTTGCACAGAAAGTCAAGACAAATGATAACTGTATGCTAATCCTCAACTATTTAAAGAAACGATTTAACACGCTTATGTCAATATTGACACCATCATCAAAATGTCAATTTCAATACACATCTCCAAAATGGCGTCTCCAAACATTTCGGTGAAGTGTATTCTTCGATTAAATTTGTCGCTGCAGTCCATTCCTGACCTCCAATTCAAGATGTTTATAATTTAAGCGGGTGTACTCTTCCAATGCGTAGTGCAAACAACTTTTTTCTCCATACGATGTTAAAAATAAGCGATTTTTCGTGTCGTCCTTTCGAACGCCGTTGCTACATGTGTATCAACGTGTAAAAGCCGGATTAGCAAAATCATCGTTCATTTTAAATATTAAAAATGGATTGTCTTGCAGATTTTTAGAAAGTGTGGTATGATAAATAGAAAAACAGGTTACTGTCCCATCGTTTTGTAATATATCAGGCTCGGCACGAATAAAATAACGGCTCGGCAAGCCTCGCCGTTATGTTATTCTAAGCCTCGCCTTATATATTACAAAACGATGGGAGAGTAACCTGTTATTCTCTATATAACGTGAAAGTAGACCAGAATAACACTTCCAATTAATTACTCATTGCTTATCTGGCTAATTAAACATGTCTTGGTTGGCAGTCCGCAGATTGAATGTTGTATGATTGTGTGTAAACAGCGGACTTCCTTATTTTTCTACGGCATACTTCGCTATATTTGGCCACGTGCTTTTCATTGCACACGTCATTAATCTATATTAATACACTGTTCTTCAGTAGAGAGTAGTTAGAGACGGCCGAACATTGCGGTCACACGATTTGTATTAGTCATGGGGCTAAAAGGCAATTACATTTAACTTATGCTTTAGAATATTTTACGGACATTGTAAAACGTTGTTTGGAAATTAACTAAATAAAAATATATCGTCATGAACACTGAAAAGGACGTTGTGTATGTCTAATTTTGAGTTAAAAAAGATCACGTCACATGCCCGACTGTGAACAAGTCCGTTTTATTCGCAATTTATATAAACGAATATACAATATACATACAGGTTATTCTCGAGTGGTCAAGTAATAAATTCAGTATAATGGTGTAATGTACGTTACAAATAAGTTGTCATTATTTCTGCATAGCGCCTTCTTATAATTTTTTTACCATTCATGACGCCATTCATTTAGTGGGAATGATGTCAGTTTCTTACCGACATAAACCGGTCCGAATTATTGTTTTGCTTCATTTGTCATAGTAAATTTAATTGATAAAGATTGCTTAACGGACGAAAAACGGACGAAAAAAGAACAGCTAGAAAAGTAATGATAAGTCAATGACCGAATAATAAAGAAATAAAAATCAAAGTACTGAAAACGACATGACGTAACATCGTCAATAGTTGAAATATGCATTATCATTGTTTCATGTATTTTGCGTTCCATGTTTCTGTGTGGTGAAAGCATCTGACGGCTATTCGATGGAACGGCCGACAATTTATTAATACTGGATCATTGTTAAGTTTTCATATAAGGTTATAGTAATATTCTTCTTATAAACGACGTTCTTCTAATGTAAATTGTAAATGTGGCCGTTTGCTTTACTGTTTAATATTTTAGACCCGCATCTCATTTCAGGATACATATAAAAAATTGGAATTTTTCACTGGATACTGCAACATCTGATGTACTTTTTCCTGTTTGAAATTATGTTCATTGGTGTTTGATCAGTAGTCAACTGCTTATTTATGAAGCAATGATTGCTCTCTCTTTTTCAAAGCGATGCTTTTAGAATAATAAATAATATGTGTCTTGTCTGAGAAACCTGGGCTTAATTCATGTGCGTGAAGTGTCGTAACAGATTAGCCTGTGCAGTCCGCACAGGCTTATAAGGGACGACACTTTCCGCCTAAACTTGATTTTCGGTAAGGAGGGACTTCCTTGAAACTAAAAATATCATTAAAGCGGAAAGTGTCGTCCCTGATTAGCCTATGCGGACTGCACAGGCTAATCTGGGACGACACTTCACGCACATAAATTAAGCCCAGTTTTCACAGAACAAGACACATTTAATGAAGGCACTGATTTTATTAATGTGTTCTAAAATGCGTTATATCGGCACGGAAAACCTCCTCCATCTTCTTCGTCTCTGCCTCTGTGATGAAGGTTTTCCGTGCTAATGGTCATATTAATCCCAACGACGGCTCATCCAACTCTGAAGTTGGTGGAATAATGTCAGGGTCTTCCTCTGGGTCCTCTAGGGACTCTCTCGCGTCTGAGAGAATGGTGTCCAAGTCTTTCTGTGGAAATAGACAGGATACAGTGTTATATATCAAATATATATGAAAAAAGTACTGGTTCTAGTCCCCGGAAACGCACTCGAGAGCGTTTATATAACCCTACGGCTTTCGATGCAATCGAGCTAAAATAAATAGGTTTAAACTAAATATATATGAATGCATATATAGACAGAAATATATATGAATTTATAAATATATAAGGGTATGTTTCAAGCTAACCGCCGCTTCTTCCATTTCGTGCCTCGGCTCGTCCTCTTCCATCAGCTCCCACTGCTTGCGTCGTTTCACATCAGGGCTGCTGGGCCTGTTGGAAGGGGCAGTGGCGGTGGCAGTGGTGCTGTTTGTGGGGGCTTTCGAGCGACCCTAGCCGTCATCTTCTGAGACAGCGGGTCTGCTTGGTACTTCGGGAAGTCTTTGCAAGCGAACCCAACACCTTGGCAGTTGTGGGAACCCTGTCAAGGACACCTCGGGGCTGCTGGGGCTATTTGATGTGGCGGTGGAAGCGGCGCAGCTTGTTGGGGCCTCATGAGGTTGGGGGCTGTGATCTTCCGACACAGCGTGGCTGCTGGTGGCGGTGGTGGTGACGTTGGCGGTGGAAGCGGCGCAGCTTGTTGGGGCCTCATTAGGTTGGGGGCTGTGATCTTCCGACACAGCGTGGCTGCTGGTAGCGGTGGCGCCCCATGTGTTTCTTCTGGCAGTCTGCAGCCACTGGTATGTGCCCTGCGTCTTGATTCTGCAATGGAAAGGATATAGAATGAATACTTTCGTATAAGCTTTACAATGACATGTTAAGTTTGTTGTACGTGAACGAATGTTTGAAAGTTAATCTCACACATCAACTTACCGCTGGTCGGAGACGTCGTAATATTGATCTGCGGTCGTTCTTCGATGACATAACATATCAGCCACTGCGTCTGCCTTGTCCGCTTCCAAATTTCTTGCCTGAACCGTGAGAAGTTTTCGGTTAAGAGTCAGGCTAAATTGGAAAGTCGGGTTTCTTGCCGCTAGTTCCGACCTGAAGAATATTGACATTGGCTATGGCAAGTGTGATTGTCCAGTTATAATAGATCGTAAAAAAGTGCAGGGGGGGGCGATGGGTTTACCCATAAGGGCTTGAGATATCTCAAAACGGACTTCAGATTCGTGTTCAGCGTTGAATCCTAACACAAGAAACCAAGTTTGAATCCCGACCTCAAACATTGACATGTGGGGTAAAATTTTCACCCTGATGTATATATACATCAGGGTGAAAAATTTGACCCTGAGGGTGAATTCCTCAAAACAGCACCAAACTTGTTATTCTTTGTTAGGATTCATCGCTGAGCACGACTCTGAAGTCCATATTGAGATATCTCTAGCCCTTATGGGTAAACACATCGCCTCCCCCCTGGGCTTTTTTAAGGTCAAAACTATATACTGTCAACCCCGATATATTTTGCAGTATTGAATATAGGAAGTTGATTTTGCATGCATGTGTATCTCATAGAGCTGCGCATTATGAGTGGTGAACGGTCAAAGTCATCCTAAAAGGTCAAAGGTCTATTATAACAAAAAACATTGCTTATGGCACTGAGTGATTGTCATGAGCATCCGTTGTTTTGTTTTTTTTACATAGCATAATCAATCCAGAAAGTGAAAACTTACTTTGCCATTTGAATCCACGTATTGATGTGATTCTTGGTTAGTTCGGGTTTTGACGGTCCGCGCCCGAACACCTGAAGGTCTCGGCGCTGCAGCACCGACACTGCGGGGTAATACAGCTTTGCCGCAGCCTCACAAAAGCAGCGAAGCAGCTTCAGGTCCTCCTTCTGCATATGAAAATATGCGTAGTGTCCATACTTCGATGTCTTGTGAGAGTCGTTCGTCACAGTGAAGTGGAGGCCGCCAAGAAAGGGCTGTGCCTGTTCCACGTGCTTGAACTGCAAAGCAATCCAAAGCCAAAAATTTTTATACACATAATATGATCAATGAATGAATGTATGAATGTGTAAAAGGTGTGACACGGAAGTATGAATACCCTGAGTTCAACGAACTCCCCGGCGCGGGACCCGTTTGGTATGGCCATGGCCATGATAAGCAAGCCTCTCACTTGCGGGAAAAACATTCCAGGCTTGCGTGCGAATCCCTCCATGGCTTCTAAAAAGTACAGAGAAGACCTCAGTTGCCAATCGAGGTCAAATTCGGTCTCGCCACCGCCCGTCTAATAGCTGCTCTCTTTGTCGAAGTGTTGCAGCCCTTCAGCTTGCGAACGACCTGTAAAAGTACATGTCAAATAGTTTGTGTTATAAAGCAATGTACATAAGCTACACCCAAAATTTCATAGTTATGTTCCATGCTGTACTGTATACATATGAGTTTACCTCCTCCGCGATGACGGAATCCACGAGCCGCTCGTCCTTGGCCCACAAGATGAATTTAGTGGCTGAGCCCAGGTTGCTCCGAACGGTGCCAGGCGCGTGCATCTTCTGAAAATAGCTGTCGGCTATTTCCAGGTGGTCCTTCCATTGAACAGCATTATCCAGGGAGCCGCCCTCCTGGAATCCTGCCAAAGCGAGGAAGCGGTTCAGCCTCATCGATTCCTCGGAGACCTTGGCTTCTTCCATATCGCCACCGCACCTGGACGCTATGTGGCTACACCAGGCCTCAACCATGGAGACTGAAAGAGATATAGAATGGAACAACACTTGAACAATACTTGGCGTTGGTAAGTAATATCAACGGTCTCTGGTCGTTATACTTACAGCTGCGTCGGCCCTTCATCATACGGGCGCTGGGCGGGAGGTCTATACAATATTCCCTCGTGAGGAATTCCTGGGCCTCCTCCTGCTTCTCCTCATCGCTGAACTCGTCCATAGAGGAGTCATGGTCCCGTGTTGTGGAAGTTGTTGTTGCGGTGGTGGTTGATGACGCGTCCCCCCGAGCCCCCTGAGTCAAGCCTCTCTTTGTCACCTGAAGTGTGTACAGTGAGATATGTTAAAAAGCAACACATAGAACTAAACTCGTTGTCATATAGTTCGTATAACATACTTGATATAGGCCAGTTGAGACACCTACCTTTACAAAGGCCGCATACTTGGCAAAGAATTCCTCGCTGCTGTTCTTTAGACCATGCACAGCGGATAAAAGATGCTGGCCCCGTTTAATGACCGCTACTCCACTCACACCTCCAATAACAGCGGTTGGATGTTTCCACGGAATTTTGCAGCCTTGGCCGCAGAGGTGGTCTGTCGTACCTCTGCGGCCGCAAGCCTGTGCTGGGTCCTGAGGTCGTGGTTTAGACGCACATTGTATACTTTAATCCCCTTGTCGCCGAGGCAGAGTGGGCAAAGCCTTGGCTTTGATTTGTTTTTGGTATTGACGATGTCGGCCGACATTTGCGAAGATTTTGATCACTGTTAACCTTAAAGAACACAGGAAAATCTCAACACCCTACATAAAAATGCTGATTTATTTGTTACAAACCGACACACAATTCCAAGACTATTTCATTAAAGTTTGCATATATAATAATAAAACTGGCTTAGGATGAACCTGTAGTCAATATGTTAGCAAAATTGAAGCCTAATATGCATTAATCTATTATTAGTTTGGCACAAACAATTTTCCGTGTGAACACACTACATAAAAATGCTGATTTTTGTCATATTTGGCGCTAGCCGACACACATTTTTAAGTCTATTTATATAAATCTGGCATATATAATAATAAAACTGGCTTAGGATGAACCTGTAATCATTGTGTTAGCAACATTTAAGCCTAATATGCATTCATCTATTATTATTTGGGCACAAAGAATTTTTCCATGAGAGCACCCTACATAAAAATGCTGATTTTTTTGTTATTTGTACCAAACATACACACAATTCCAAGACTATTTCATTAAATTTGGCATATATAATATTAAAACTGGCTGAGGATGAACCTGCAGTCATTGTGTTAGCAACATTGAAGCCTAATATTCATTCATCTATTATTATTGTTGCACAAATAATTTTTTCGTGTGAACACACTACATAAAAATGCTGATTTTGGTCATATTTGGCGCTAGCCTACACACATTTTAAAGTCCACTTCTATAAATTTGGCATATATAATAATAAAACTGGCTTAGGATGAACCTGTGGTCATAGCATAAGCAACAGTTAAGCCTAATATGCATTCATCTATTATTATTTGGGCACAAAGAATTTTTCCATGTGAGCACCCTACATAAAAATGCTGATTTTTTTGTTATTTGTTACAAATGACACACAATTCCAAGACTTTTTCATTAAATTTGGCATATATAATAATACAACTGGCTTAGGATGAACCTGTAGTCATTGTGTTAGCAACATTGAAACCTAATATGCATTCATCTATTATTATTTTGGCACAAACACTTTTTCCATGTAAACACACTACATAAAAATGCTGATTTTTGTCATATTTGGTGCTAGCGGACACACATTTTCAAGTCTATTTCTATAAATTTGGCATATATAATAATAAAACTGGCTTAGGATGAACCTGTAATCATTGTGTTAGCAACATAATTTAAGCCTAATATGCATTCATCTATTATTATTTGGGCACAAAGAATGTTTCCATGTGAGCACCCTACATAAAAATGCTGATTTTTTTGTTATTTGTTACAAACCGACACACAATTCCAAGACTATTTCATTAAATTTGGTATAAAACTGGCTTAGGATGAACCTGTAGTCATTGTGTTAGCAACATTGAAGCCTTATATGCATTCATCTATTATTATTTTGGCATAAACAATTTTTTTCCGTGTGAACACACTACATAAAAATGCTGATTTTGGTCATATTTGGCGCTAGCCAACACACATTTTCAAGTCTATTTCTATAAATTTGGCACCTATAATAATAAATATGGCTTAGGATGAACCTGTAGTCATTGTGTTAGCTACATTAAAGCCTAAGTTGCATTCATCTACTATTATTTGGGCACAAACAATTTTTAAATTTTATGAAAAACAAGGGTCTTGTGCGACTTCTAAGTGCCATAACTGCCTCATTTAAGGACCGATAATAAACTAACGTTATAAGTCTTCTATTACAATTTATTAAACATATACTTTGTAGTCTTTATTTGAGAAAATAAATAAACTGTGCTCGTCAAAGTTCTATTTAGTGTTAAAACACTCAAAAAACGCGCCTGAAAAAGGCCCATAATTCTCTTATTACCCCTTTACCCCCGGCTGTAAACCCCTGATGCTGTAGATATCTAGCCCCTCTGTCTATTTACGTGATATCAGGTATCTCAGTATAAAAACTCAGGATCTTTTGGTATCAAACGACGGTTTATTATAAAATGTAAGTGTTTAACACTGCGCAAAGGGCAATAACTCCTGAACGGAAAGTCCGATCCCCAAACTAAAAACTGTTCCTGGTCTGGCTTGGCGAGACCTTTCTAACGATGCCCATATTGTAGGGGTTTTGAAGGTCAACTAAGACTGCCACAAGTTCCCTGTTTGACCCGTACGGAACACCATACTTTTGCCATGCCATTGGAAAACTGGGCGCGAACATTAATAATTGTGTTTATACTAATCCTACTCATGTTAAATTAAAAGTTAACATGTGAAAACAGTATAACAACACATCTAGTGTTAGTTTACATATGTCTGTTACGATCTCGCTGTAAATCACATAAATAACATAGAAAAACACAGAGCGTGACACTTACTGTTGCAGACGATGTTTACAAAAGAACGGTTACAATACTGTAATTATCATCATCATCATCATTATCATCATCATCATCATCATCATCATCATCATCATTATCAACATCATCATCATCATCATCATCATCATCATCATCATCATCATCATCATCATCATCATCATCATCACCATCATCATCATCATCACCATCAGCAGCATCACTATAACCCTATAGTACATTATACTATACATAGTACGGAGCGTAGCGTAACTCCAAGACGAAAGTAAAGTCAAGAAAAAACGTTATATCCTGCCTCTGTTGCAAACATTGACCTAATAAAGCAGGGTCGAATACTTTTTCCTATCTCTGGTCAACTGGAAGTAGTGTATTCCTACGCACGCTGTGACACACAGTTGAGTGTAACCCTTCCAATACACTATACAAGTATGTAGTATTTTGCCAATATCGTCTGCTATCGTAATTGTAGCCCAAAAGAAAAATATCACATTCTCGATTCGATTTTTATTTCTTCTCATATTTTCAAAAGGAAATTATTTAAAGGAACAGTTAAAAGTGGAACTTTTTTACGTGACCCAATCGGTACTTATTCGGTCGTCTGGAATGATGTGTACATGTAGGAGGCTCGACAAGAATAATTAGCTATATTGTTATTGCAATTTAGCATTTGCCTTTGATAAAATGTGTCAACGGCATGAAGCAGGATAAATCGAATACATGGTTGGTGCGGAGATGAAGAAAGTTTATCCGGTTCGGCCCGAAAAAGAAAAATAGGGCTCGCTAAAGCTCTCTATATATCTGACTATTTAAATCCGCTTACGTTGAATAAGGTATTTTGTTCTCGAACGACCACACATTGTTAAATAATTTTAGCGTAACGACAACTGGAAGAAAATTTGAGGACTACAAGAATATGCCGATGAGGGAAAGCATGTGGGAAGAAATCACTACCTTTGTGGTTGGGCATTGTTGGAAAGGTAAATATAATTGACAAAAACAAGCCAGTATTTGTAAGAAAGCAAGTTTGGAAAAAGTTGTACTATTTTTTCACTTGATTATTGTTCTTTGTTTCGTGTTCATTTGTCGTGTAAGTTATATTTGAGATAAGTTTACATTTCGGAATATGGATTGAATATATGTTTGTGCATGAGCAAATCCAGAGAAACATATCCCCCCATCATGCATTTTGCATATACTAGTATTTAACAATTGTATCTAATTGTTTATATTAACGAAGAGGCTGTTTGAAATAAAGCTAGCAAATGCATTGGCAAGTATTTACTTACGACAATATTAAAAACGGCAGTTGAAATGCAGAAGTTTAGTGTTTACGTCGGTAGATCGGTATATACCGGTTTCATTTTGTCGTTAACTCCATTACATTTCATAAGAAGCTATAAAAGTAATCAATGTTCGAGATATTTTACCGTAGCAAATTCCGATATCCAACTCAAATCAAACGGAAAAGTTAAAGCTCATAATTATCTTAAAAGCCGGATCTCACTTGCTTGATTTTGCGGTGGTAAAATATTAACCAACATTAACTAGTAGGCTGGGTTTATCTGCCAGTGATTTGCTGCTAACATTAAAGTGTTCATAAATAGAAACACTTGTTTGAGCAGACAGCATTTGGTATACTGTTGAATCTGCATTTACATGTAAACTTGATTTGAGTCATTCGCTAGCTACTGGCTGAGAGAAAGTTCATAAACTTTCAAGTGGGCGGTGCTTAGCATTTACAGGGAAATTTGAATTTCAAGCAGACAACAAAAACTTTTTCTGTAAGTCAATATTTATATAACTTTCAACCACCATATTGCACATACATATTGTTTGTATACTTAAGTATATGTATGCCAAATTTCATTGGAAAATATAAAATACAAACTTAAATATTATGAAAATAATCATTTTTGTTTTCTGCTGTTTACACACCAGTGTACAACTGAAAAGTAGACATTTTGTGAGTGTGTGGCCCTTTTATACTGCTTCTCTGGTGTTTAAGGTGATAATTAAAAAGATCAGAATTTTATCTTTGTCCCACATGTTCAATCTATGTTTTCAAGCTTTATAATATTTATGTACTAAAAGCTTACACAAAGCTGGGCTGTACGTAAAATGTCGTACAAACGAACGATGTTATCTATGTTTGTTAACTCGTTAACTTGTTAGCTCGAAGCTGCCCTTCTCTTGTAATCTCATTAAGCTACAGCTACAACTAAAATTATATTAGTTTTAGAACCAGATACTCTGATATGCTTTTATATTTTCCAGAAAAAATCACGTCGCAAGCCGAAATGGCGAAACTCGTCCAGGAAATGTGCGAGGTAAACACAAATATTGTTTGGCAAAGTTTTTAAGATTAAATACCACTATATCCGATTGTCTCTTATTATTAAATAGATAAAATGTAGTAAATTATAGCATATATGACTAAAGTATTTGCTTCATCTCTATGTTTTTTATATGTATTGTTTATAAACAAAAAATGTGATGAACAAACAAAGGTTGCTCAACATGTAATCTATAACAGAAAGGTCTACGAACGATACAGTATTAAACATGGTTTCCATCGTCTGATTTTAGGATGTTAACCATAAAAACTTATCCAGCATAGTAACGAAAACTGTGATGAATGGTCGCTGCGACTTCTTTGAACAGTTGTTTGACATTGATGGCAACTTTCTTAAGAACTTTCCACTAGCAGCTAACGACCACAGTGTTTTGCGTAAAAAAGTATATTTAATAATGATGTTCTTTCATTATTCGATATCAATTTAAATGGATGTTTTTTATTCGATACCATAGCGAATGTATTTTATAATTATCTAATAACAACCAAATAATACTTGCTTGCTACACATGCTTGCCCGTGATCAAACTAGTGTGCGCAATTCTACTTAATATAGTAGATTTTGTTTTTGCTTCAGAGTAGTTAATATGTGATAATGTCTTACTGCATTGTGTTATACATGATACACAAACTGCATTTTTCATGCATCGTTGCATCTCTGCCTATCATAACATCGCCTCCAAGCCACCACGTCTCGACAGCACAGGATTACGTAATTGCAGTTGTGAAGTTATAACTCGACAACTCCACAAACTGTTTATGAACTTTAAGTACATTTGAAAGTGGTGGTATAGAACTAGAAGCTTTGCAATTACATAATGCATCTTGAATAAAACATACGCACATGCAAATAAACATGGGCAAACACTGTCGCGTTCGGACGCACGCACCCTCGAAAGGAGAAAGCATACATAAGTGCGCGCAAATAAAAATTAATGAACATACTGAACCAATGATCGTTAACCTAGTGTTCGGTTACCCTTCCATCTACGCGAATATATAATTATCAATCATTGCTTGGATTTCTTTTGACATGTTTTGGTAACACCGATTCAAGGCAACCGTTTTAATCGCTTCTCTCATTTTCAACGCACATATGGTTATAATTGTCAAATGCTTGATGTTCTTTATTAATACCTTATACTTTATATTTCTTTTGACGTAATATTCTTTTTGCCGAACCAAATTAGACGGTAACGTGTGTAGTTTTCTTTGGCATAAAGTATTCTATGCAGCGGAAACTAACCAAGTCCTAGCAGAGGAGTTTTATGTATAGTTATTCGCTCTTAGAACCTATATTCTTCGGTTCATTGTAATCATATAACACATTTTACAAAACAGGATAATGAAGAAGCCGTCACCTGATATTGGAATAAATGTTACATAGCGAAGCTAACACTTTTTTCAACACATTACACATTGATAAATTCGTATCAATCCTTGGAGAAATTAAATTCTACGAATATAAGTACCTTAATTTTGATTTACAGGTAAACGATTCATTTCAGCGACTGACAAAGGTAAGTAATGCTAATTTCTGAAACCTTGACATTAATGTTTATCAGACAAAAAGCTAGAGTCCACATAAGGTACCATTAACATAAACAATGTAAACTGCATGTGGTTACCTTATATAAAGAAAAGGAAACCATCTTGGGTGTTAATTTCAGTCACAATTGATTACTTTTTTCATGCAAACTACATGCGTGCATATAAAGCACGATTGTTCTTTTTGTTTCGGGGTAAAATATGATACCATTGCACACGTGTTTTCGCAATTGGGTATCATGTATTTAAACGTTTGTCTCCTAAGTGAAGTAATACTTTTTATGGTTCTACATATCATGATAAATGAGTCTGTACCATATATAATTTACAATCAGCTGTTTAATGGAACATTACTTAAAAACATGTAAGGACACATAATTTAAATGTTCGATAATTATTAACAAAAAACATAGAATTATGGGTAAGATGTATGACTGTATGATACTTTATACTTGACAATTTTGCAATATCAAATATGGTGTGTTTAAAGGCATTTTTGGGATGTTTTTTATTTCATGCATTCGATGAATGAGTCAAGTGTAAGGTGTCTGTCCGACCTACCTTACTACAACTGTTTAAAATCTGACACCATTTTAGAAACTTGTATGGTTGTTCTTAGGTTCATTGTTCTTGTTCATAGATGTTCGACTTTTTGAAAAATGTCACTTAATATGTTTACTTACAAAGCTATAATGTGTTTAATAGTCATAACTCTTTATAATGGCAAGATAAACAGTTTATAAAAAAAATATTGCCGTCTCCGAGATTTGAGCCCGATTCCCCTGATAGCAAAAGCCAACACGCTTCAAATACACTATACTAATACTCGACGGATTTTCCAAATTATCAAGGAAAAGCGTTACACACGCGTTATTATTTTACCGACTAAGTATAGTGATAATCCGTTAATAAACCACTATTTTGAACATATTTCTTAGTCAACATCGTTATTTCGGTTGTTCAAACATTATGCATACATGCTTGTTGAATATATGACACTTATTTTGAAAATCATCATGCTACTAAGGTGTGAACAAGTCTCTTTTAGCGCTATTTTTCCATGTAGGAGAGAATAACTAAGACGGTGTAAAATAGTCCATTTTTATTCTGAAACAATGCCAGAATACGCTTGAAATATGCTAAACCATGCATATGTAAATCTGCATGCACAATTTATTATTATATGTTGTTCGGTTTTGAAAAAAATATATATTTGTATAGTTGTTCCAACATACATAGGTATATGACAATGATAACGACTTCAACTTATTTGTTAAGTTATTTATTTCACGATACTTATTATTTTAATGTTTTTTAATATGGTATACAGTTCAGCGTTTTAATAATACATTCTACATAGTTATTTACACCGAATAATCATATAAAATTAATACTATATTGTTATAACGAAGGCGAAAAACAACAGTCATACGAATATTAATTATAATAATAATTATTTGTACCTAATTAAATCATTAAATTAACCAGTTAATATTAAAAGTTTTGAAAATAACAGCATACGTCTTACCTAAACCAAACCAGGACCTCCTCTGGTGTATAAGCCGAGGGCGGTTCTTAAAATACCTTTTTTAAAGTGTATGGGTGGATATTGCGGCATTGGTTTCTTAGAATTATACCCGACGTTTGCTAATTTGCTTACAACGTTCTGAGTTTTTTTCTCTAGCTGAGTCATAATGAATAGATCGTTCCCATCATGTCTGATTAATACAATGTTAAAACAAAAGGACCGATATTTGGGTGTTTTTAACATAGTACTGTTGTTTGAACTAAACTAATTACTTGATTTACGTAGATCATTGACATGTCCTGAAATTACTGTATGTTTTGTTAATAACTGATTTTGTTTCTTGTGTAAGCTTACTTCTAAATGAGACCTTTTCCTGTTGCTACGACATAAATATTTTTATGTTATATTTTATAGTCGTTAAATATTATATTACTTTCATCTCATTTTTCGTATTTAAATCGTGAACATGATTGCCTGAAAACAGCTGTATGTATTTGGATAATACGAAGGTATAATGTAATTGCAGATTAAAAAAGTGGTTGCTTACACAATATAAACAATACATGGGACCTTTAATTTTGTAATTTGCTATCATACTGTCAAAAACATTTTCGCGATAATTCCAAAGATAACGGTTCTTGCATCAATAAAACAAGTTTTGGTTTCATTGAGGACGAAACCTAAATGTAACAAAACTGCAACGCGAGTTCATGTTCCATTAACCACAACCTATAAAAGATGTGTTCTAAATATGTCGTACAGGCTTATTCACCATATAACATAAATAATATGCCATATTGTAATCACCATTTTTACTTAGTGTTTCACAGTTTGATGAGATTATATCGTAATATGCGGACGGGGTTAAGATGACTAATGAATTAAATGAATGCAAAGAAAAGATCATGAGCGTGAGATTTTGTTCATTTCGAAACTTTCTGTCTTACGCAAAATGCATGGACTTATATATTGTATCAGAAGTTATTGTTCTGTTGTTCTTGTTGGGTCTTATATTTGTAAGATTTGCAACAAAAGGATCATACGACAGCACGTCATAATATGAGAACTTAAAATTGTTTATGTAAAACTCATGCATTTTTTTAAATATATATTTTTGAAAAATATTAAAATAACAAAACTTGAATGTGTTAAGCGTTAAGTTTTTGATAATGACTTTCATATCATAGTCGGTTATAATTTATCTAAACTTATTTTACATGACTCACTCGCGGTTAAAATGGTTTATTGAATATCAATCTATGCACTTCGAATGCTACACAATGTCTTATATAATATTTTTTTTTAATTATAAAACAGCAACAAACATACACATCTATGTTGCTTTTTGTGATCAGTGACTGGTTTAGTTTCATTACATATCAAAAACGTGGGTGCTCACACAAATTAGTGACCAAGAATGGACCATAATATTTTGCAGATTTGAAACAAATTCTACAAAGGAAACAGGATCTCTTATTCCTTGTCATACGTTAATAAATAACATCTACACTTCTATACACTTCTGTACTTCCTAGTATAGAAGGTATCAAACAGATGAAACTTTCTATCGTGAATGTTTGCAGAGGGCTTATTGCCCTGTGTTTATTCTTCATGCATAAGTATTGAAAGGATTAAAGCTTTCATACAACACTTACAAGCAGCTCATAAAAGAAGTTTCACAACTCATTACGCAGTATATCTGAGTAATTGTTCTTTGTTATTTTTCTCTTTTTTCCATTAATAAGTAAGTGTTTCCCTTTTCTTGCAAGGTCAAGTTGCCCTTAAAGTCCCAGGGAGGCAATGATAGCAATTGGTTTCGTATCATCTGACGTCATATTTAGAATGTCAGAGTCGTCAGTGGACTCTACATCATATCACTATCAAGCACATCTCAATTATTTTTCGTATGTTTATAACAAAGAATGTGGTGAATGTAACAGAAAGTTGTTTATTTGTGTGTATTGTATTTTACAAATAATTTTATTATTTTCTTCCTTTATTCGTGAATTCAAGTTTTCATTTAATCTGTTGTGAAATAATAATGCGATATTACACAGTGACACTCTTGCATCCTTAATGTCAACTAATGCGCTATCGTATATTTCAGGATTCCAACAATATTTCTCAAATCCTCAGCGTTATTGATGGACAAAGTAAGTTTTTTTTCAATGTAATGCCTTGAGCAGCTTTATGAATTGATATAACTTTACAGAATGACATATGCGTTGACATTCGACACATTCTAACATGTTCTTATAACTGCTCATCAAGTCGTCTTTACATTGCGGACTCAAAATTGTTAAAAGACATAATCACGTTACTACTATATTTAGGCATTCTAACAAACTATAGCAAAACAGTAAAAAGTAAGAATACAGTAAGACTAACACATTTAATTGATTTAATGTATGAACAAGTAAAATACTTAGTATTGTATCTAGTTTACCGTTTGCTTTCATTTCTATGATGTCATTGTCACACCACAAGCCTGTGTTTACTTATAATAGAGCTACCAACACATTTTAATTTTTTTTATACTGGACTTATCTTAATAGCTGGTGTTTTTTGTGAATCAATAAACATATTTTGTCATACTAACTTCTTTACATTTAGATGAAACCTTTCGTACAACACATATGTGTCTTACTTTTTTTTAGTCAATTCAGCAATTTTAGACGAACGCTTGTTTTGCGAAATACTCCTTAAATTGTAATAGACTAAAAAGAAAATGTCATAATTCTTTTGAAAAGGTACTAGAATACGAAATGCGTTAATTAAAATCCATAAAGTTGATTGACAATTTTTTTGTGTTTGCTTATTTTGCATTAAATATAAAACAAGAAATAATGAAACTCCAGTAACATTGTTTTTTGTTTAAGGCAACCAGCAAGTTGCCTTAAAATTAAAGGGATATTATGTAGAAAACAACAATAAACATGACATCAATTAATTCAGGGATCACCCTGGAACGACCGTTGTAAAGCACTCAGGGCTTTAATCGACTTTAAGGAATGCCGAACTGAAACCTTTGTCAATTAATAATTGCATTCCGAAGAGTTTAAATTACTATTAGATTTATATCATCTCATTTGAAACTTAAAAAAATAAAATCGAACATTAAAATTGAATAATGTACAATAGTACTACGGTTAATATCGACCGGAGCAACATGAATACAACGTTCTTCAGTACCGTGAAATGAATATCATTAAATTATCCATTCTTTTCTGCAAGATTCTAGAAGCAGAAGCATCATTAGTAAAATAAGAGATCATCGTTCTGCATCTCAGAAAGAAGACGTTTTTAATTGTCTCAAATATAAGATTATATAGCTTTTATGTATATGCATAATAAAAATTACACAAATTATTTCTAATATCATCAGTGAATGTCGTCAAATATTTGTGGACGTCGACGTTATACCAATATTGGGCCAGATAATAATGCCAGCGTATAATGACTAAACTATACACGATATTCTTCTTAACACGATGAGGAACGAGGTGCTTTTTATGATACAATTAACGAAAGCTTACTTGTGTATGTCTTGTACTATTGCTTGAATCTAATCATTAAAGAAAGTTGCATTATCTTTGGCAAAAATATTTACCATTAATAATGCATTATGTCGCATACTAGAACCACAGTGTTACCTTAAAGGCCAAGATCATACTTTGACATCGCTTATACAACATACAGAAATATCATGCACATCTCGTGCACTTTTCGGTTGGGTATCAATCACATGTAGTAACATTTCTGGTTATTAATATCATTGCTTGTTTTGATGCGTTGTATAATGTATATAATGTAAAATGTGCACACATATTTTGTCGAATATTTCGAGCTGTTTTTTTTGTGCTCTTTGTTGTGTCGGTCCTAAGGTTTTAAAAATCGATATTGTTATACTAATACAAAAATGTAACATATCTCTACATATTTTGCGGGTTAAGTTTCCACAGTCTTTATTATCTCTTAAATATCTTGAATAATGCAATATTTGTTTTCATTTGAAAAAATCTATTGATTTTTATTTAATTTCAAATCTTTCCTGGAGATCACGTGATAACAAAGCCAGACTCAATCCAAATGCGATTTGTGCGAATGTTTTGACATTCTGGAATTATGGGCAATACTTTTAAGACAGCACGATTGTGCAATACTATTGTTGAAAAAAGTTGAGGTAATAAGGAAAGTTTAATAATCATGGTCTACTACACAAACATATTTTATGGGTGTCATGTTTATAATATTTGCATGAACCATGATAAAATACTAAGGTTTGAAAAGAAAACACACCGGTGTAATACAAGGTCTACTGGTCTTGTAAAAATTCAAAAAGTCCAATGTGTTTACCTCAAGGACTGATTGAAAACACTTATTTCTTTTTGTTAAAAATGCCAAATTAATAAAACTTCAAGCCACTTAACAGCTGGTAGCACTCTGTGGTCTCGCATAGCACAGTTTTACGATGTACTTTTTAATATTCTGTTGCGAATGCATATGAATAATTTGTCAACTTTGTATGTTCGCACTCTTTAAGCAAAACATGAATATAAACAATGAATGTTAAGTAAAATTTATTTTCTAATGTTAGATGGGTTCATACAACAACTGTAAATGTGTTTGTATCGATGCTTTATGCATAGACATTGTTTTACTTAATGAATCCCGTAGCCATTGCCTCATAGCATACAGCGTGTGCAAAGATTTGAGACGAATAACAGATGACAAGGTGCAGGCTACACACTATAAAAAACGGAAGAAGTATGAATATTGAGTTTATCGATCAATGTAAACAGAAATACAACAATCTATTCACCGAAGCATGTTTAAAACATAATGGATGTGTGGTGCAGGCATCCAGTGTCTTATTTACATTTTATCATGCGACATATTGTTTTGCATTTTAAGTTAAAATTAAATGATCATTTTTGGCCAATAAGTCCCTACACTAGTAAACACCTAAGAGTTTAACACTTATAATTAATGAACATATAAATACTTAAATAATGTTATCATGAATTCTGGTTAAAAATAAGTATGCGTCCTTATTATTAAAGATATATTGACATGTGTCATACGATGTATTTTATGGAGGGTTTCTTGTTTTGTGATTTATTTTGAAATTATAAAAACGATTATTTGTACAAGGGCGTTTTCACAGTTGTGATTTATTAATAGTTTAAATGATTTTTCCTAGTTCATTATTTATTCCCTACTTATATTTTAAGTTCTAAAGGGACAGTTCTTATTTTTAACAATTTGGGGATTTTTTTCATATTTTAAGAAAAAAGTATACCATGAAGACGCGTCTAAGTAATATTTTGCTGTAACTCTCAGAATACGTTTTCAAAAAAGAGAAAAAAATGTGTTTGTATATTTTACTTTTATTTGTTTTTTGAAAAACAAAACATAAAACAAAAAAATGTTCTCCTTATTGAACTGGAAAATAATCCAAAATAGCAACTTGTTCGATGCAAGAATAGCATGTGATATTATATAATATATGTTCATTTAGAGAAACCGGTAGGTTGATAAATAATAATGTTATCTTTTTTCGTGCAGCGACTGGTCTAGTTTGGCGAACGAAACATTTTCCCAATGCTTCGAACGGGATGCGGATACTACAGTATCTCTACTTTTAATTGAGCTGCCGTACTGGAAAGATGAATCTTGTCTTGAAATTGCGATTCATTCGGGCAATAAGGCTTTCATTACACACCCAACCTTTCAAAATGTGCTGGACAGTTTCTGAAACAGAGGAATCAACGAGAATGTTACTGACCCTGAACCCGAAGACAGCCGTTGTATCTGGGTATTTGTTTGTCTTATTTGTGTGTTTTTTCATATGGTAGATTATAATATTGACTGTACTTAACATTTAAACTCTGTAACGATTTGCTGATTCCTGATCATGTGTTTATATTGTATTTGAGGTCATATATTTTGCGAAATATACAACATAGTCTGTTTACAGTAGCAATAAAACCACATCCTTTCGCCAAAATGGCATTCTCTAGTTCAATATCGTCGTAAGACAAAATACATTGTGCAAAAACCAGACCCTTAAATTTATTTGTCATGACTAAAGCTCAAATTTAAACGAAAACCAGAGATTTCATACTTTTTACATGCGTTACCTGACAATCGTGAGATGTGAATGTTTTCTCGTGGGTTTTACTATTATATGTTCTTTACAAATAAATTATAACAAGCTCACTATCTTTCAGGTTTTTAGTTGATCTCCTGCTTTACGATTGTGGCACCAATAGTGTCGTTGTTCTGTCCATGCTATGGCAAAGAAATTTCCTTCCTCAACGTTCCTAAGAACAAATTTATATACAACTTGGTAAGCAAATTGCAACATCTCAACGAACGACTGTGATATTTTTTTATTATCATGAGTCATACAATGTCCATATAATGTCGACGAGTTTTAAATAGTCGTAAACAATCAAATGTCAAGCATGCATTATAAGTACATTTTATATTATCTTATGTTTGATGTTATATAAATAATGTCAATTGTAGTAAGTTAATTTATTTATGAATTAGCGAATAACGTTCTTAAAGTGTCGGGTTACATATAACGTAAGTTCGGTTTGTATTCGTAAGAAAAAAACGGTTAAGTTTTATAATGTGTCCCGTTTATTAATTTTGCCTACAGATTTCGTTCGCAGTGTTTCTGACCATGTTTGCGTACGTCCTGCTATTTGATCTTGCTACAAATGTATCGACATTGGAATACGTATTGTTGGCATGGGTGTTGACAGTTTTGGCAGAAGAAATCCGGCAGGTAATTGCATGAGTGTCCTCCGCCAGAAGTACTGAGAACTTCGGACAAAATGATTTAGAGTAGCTATGTATTTGCCTTCTGCCAACTATTTCTTCAATTATACTTGCATCCTAATTTTATATTTTGTAATATAAAAGATGTCACAATCACAATTTACTTAAATCGTAGTTTATTTGAATCATGTTTCATTTTCGTTATGATGGCATCCGACATATCGACGTACTTCAAGAACGCGTGGAATGTTCTAGTCGTTGGCACAATCGTTGTGTTTATCGTTGGGCTTGGCTTGCGATTCAAGCAATTTCCAGAGTCATTTGATGCACCCAAGGTCGTTCTTGCTGTCGATTTTGTAGCATTTGTCTTCAGACTAACCCATGTATTCTGAATTCACAGAGTCCTTGGTCCGAAACTTCTTATGATCAGACGTATGGTATGTTTATTTTTTTACATAATAATAAAACACCTAGGGTGTGTATACGTTAAGTTTGAAGATAAATGTGCAAATTAAGCGAGGCTAATAAACGTGCAGTGTGAGCCTTGACGAGTTGTTCTGGTTAACAAGTCAAGCAATCACGAGAAACAAACAATGAAATTTTAAAATCTCTACCAGGAAAGCTTTTATCTGCAATCAAAACTAATTTTGTAGAATGTCATTTTTCACTATGGTGTGTATTACAATAAATGGCAAAACATCACACAATGTGATAGCCATATGACGCAATTAAAGAAAATGAAGTCATTGAAGAATATTTTTTTACAGGTTTATTCTAGTTAACACCATGTAGATTTGGTTGGATTGTTTGCAATTAAATTTACTTGGCCATTTGGGCCATTACATACAACATCACAGAATCAACTCGTACAATATAATACACCGGACCAATACTCTAATACAATATGCTTGTTTTATTCAACGAGTTAAGTATAATCATGATAATATGTGAGGCACAGACACAGTTTCATGACGATTTAAAATCCATTTGTTCAGTTTTTAACTATTTTAAAAATCAAAACATAGTGGTCCAGCTTCACTAAAATAAATCGAAAAAGTTGTTCAATAATATGACGTGATGTATGTTAAACGTTGACAACACAATTTCACCAAAATTTATTCCTGCGATTTGTCAATTAAAAATGAGAAACTATTTAGCAATAAATTTGCTAAAAGTGTACCCTTACATATTTTGAAGACAAATATAGATGCAATGGCTTCCAAAACATGAAAACAATTTGATATATTGATGTATTAGTTACATTATTAATGATCGCGTTGTTTATTGACATGTTTAAAATATATGACTTTTTAATAATAGTTCAAAGATCTGATGTATTTCCTGATTATTCTGGGTGAACATCAACAACAAAACAAGAAAGTATTGTCGTAAGTTCTAGAATGCTGTATTGCAAATGTTGTTTTTTATATCATAAAACCCAAGGCACTATTCAAATTCAGGAATAAGAAGGATAAAGTACATAATTCTTAACCCTGTAATTCTTGTGCGTATCTGGAAAATTAATTGAGTGAAAATTAATGTAGAAGTATTTCTTCTTAGTAGAAAGATTTTTTTGTTTTATCGATAGAAAATCAAATTTTGTTATACAATAGGTTAAAGAATAATCAGCATTCATATGTAACTTTTATGTCTGTGTTTTTGTCAAAGAATGAACACAAAAATCACAGACCAAACCCGTAAAATGGCATTGGTATACGTTTTTAAAAGTTTTTAAAAACGAATGTTACAGAATGGCTTGTTTGAATATTATTTTCATTTCTACGTGCATTACTTGCTAGACATTTAAATATTTGCACAAAGAGCAGTTTGAATCAAACAACCAATCTGAAATTATATATAGAAAAAACAGTTGAACAAGTTATCAAAGTTGTCAATGCCATTAAATGCATTGTATTGCAATTGCCAAAACCCATACAGATATTAATGTCATGCACGGTCATTTTAAAATGTCTTGAAGTAGATTTAGTCTTGAACTGATGATGATCTAATAGTTATCTTTACGCCCATAAATACTTCATTACTTAAAAATGAACAAACCGCTATGCATATAGAGCACGTCTTTTTGAAACAGGGCAGTTGAGATGCAGCGACAATGCTACTATCTGGACAGCGAACGACATGCCAAGATGTCCAAGCGAAACTGGAAAGATTGTGGTCCCTATCATGATGGGATTTTATATGCTGTTCGTCAATATCCTCCTTCTAAACCTTCTCATTGCGATTTTAGGTATGAATTCGAAATATATAACTTTGTATAATATTGGAAATTAATTATTATGCTGATTTTGATAAAAGATTTTACTGTCAGATATACACCTTGAGAACTGTATTAATAAATATCAAGGTATAAACAATTAATTTATAAAACATTTCCAACCCGAAATATTGTCCCCGTACACTAAAAACATTGATTAGAATTTTGATTGGTAAAACTGTATGGTAGTATGTTGATAGTATTTAAAAATACTCAAATTCGACACAGGTCAGCATTGTTAAAGATAAGATATTGCATATGACATTACAAGTTAGTTTTAAGGGCTCAGACCATAGGGTTTTACCCTAACCCTCAACTCCATCACGATTCCGATTGCTTAAATAAATGATAAAATGTTTATTGTTATATATTGTGTTTAAATATAGTTTCCATTAACAACATTAACAACATTTGGTATATTAATTCCAAATTTAACATAAAACAGAGTTTTGGCAACAATAAAATGAAGAATTATGTTACAAACCAATTAAAAAATATTAGCAAATCATAATCAAGCGAAAACATTCTCTACATGATCAATATAAAAAAGGCCTGCAAGGCATGAATTGATCAACATACACCAGTTTTTTTAAATACATGAACACATGACTGGACTGAACTATGCAGGGTCATTATATAGGTCTGGTATGGTATATTATTTCCCTCTGCTCTTGCACTTACATGCATTTAATACTTAAACAGCATTTATTGTTATATAGAAAGTATTTTTATTTTCGTTTAATACAACCAATTGTTTTCAAAATCTTCTTCAATTTAGAAATAAATGTTCAATTATTGTCGCCATTCGTAGATATGTTCCATGCAAATTTACAAAATGTTTAATGTCACGGAGTAAGTAAAGATCAATGGTATGGTTTGAAGGATAGAACTTCAGTATATGGTCTCGATGTGAAAATTTTGTTATTTTTCCGGTTGTGTGTGTACGTGTGAGCGTCAGCGTGCGTGTGTGCGTGTGCGGGTGTGCGTGTGTGTGGGGTGGTTTAGCTCCACAAATGTTCTGAGTAAAAAGGTTAACATGTCAAAATAGCAGTACTTTTCTTTTGACCTGGTACTGAAAAGGCAGCACCATGCAACAATTTTAACTCGTACGTATTTCAACTGATGATTTATTGTTTGCAAAACATCGTGTACGCATCTATTCAACAAGATGGTTGCTTGTTGGGCCCTGTCCCATTAGCCAATTGATTTCCGTGCAATGTGAGCCGTTTATCTGTAACACAATTAGTCCCCGGTATCAAGGATTCCGTGGTATTATAAGACGAGATAATTTGTGTCTTACAGGCCGAAAAATCTTGATAAATAGTAATTTTTATTTATTGTTCTATTGAGACTGAAATCCAGACGAAATACTTTTATCTTTAAATAATGTATCTTTCCAGCCACTCAATTGCGAAAATTCAAGTGCAATCGGAGAAACACTGGAAGTACCAGAGGTACTTTCTGATAAAAGAATACGTATCAAGAGATGTGTATTACCCTCCTCTGAATGTGATTTGGATGGTTATCAAGATTATTCAGTGTTGTGTAGAAAAACGAAATGTATTCAAAAACAACAGTCGTCAATTTCGTGAGTCTTTAATTTATATAATTAAACACACAATCACACGTGAAATGATTGCATCTTTCGCTCAAGAAGTCCATTGATTTGGTTATTTATATACGTGTTAACATATTCCTATATATTTGTATTAACACTCATACATTTGTATGATTTTGTTTAATGGTGAATACGTGAACGCTAGAGCAAGCAAGATAATGAAATTGGAAGCAGATGCTGTCAAAGCATGTGATGAATCGCGTAAAGACAATGTCGATGAAAAGATACAAGCCACACACGAAATGAACGATATACACGCATTATTTTTGAATTGTATGGTATAAAATATTATTTTCAAACAGGACTTATTAGCGCCCGTATACTTAAGATCGAAAGATTTTATTTGACCGACGGTGACACCAGTTCCGTTAAGGTATTTTGTTGTTGCTTTTTAAGCTTGCTGTGATGTTCTTTGAAATTTCTCAATTCTTATTTTTATGAACACACTATTGTGCTGTTTATGAATGTTTAAAACACACACAGACAAATAAAGTACATTTTAAAATGTGAAAGCAGAATAATATCCTTATAAAACAGGTCGGTATGTCCTTTATTTAAGGCAAGGAACCAATTTACAAACAAACAAAACAAAACACACGTACACAATACAAGTACCATGTACACAGTACACGCAAAAAACATGAACACAACCGGGTTAACCGCCTAGGAAAATTAACAGAAAATCACAATAGTAAAATCATTATAATGCCGTATTTGTTTGTGTAAAAATTATATTGATCATATGAACATGGTCTTTATATTATTGAAGCTTTTTTAATTCATCAGTTAACATTAGTACTGATATATCATCTACCTGTACCTATATTATCTAACGACATGTGTCATTAAGCGCCGAATACTCATTCATACAATTGTTTGATACGACTTTATATAGAAAAGCACACGTAGGATATTGTTATAATGTGAATGCATATTCATGTTTAAAAACAATCTTAATTATATGACAATAAGATATAATTGTATATGAGGTTTAATATCGTGATGTTGGCACCCTAACCGATAAGTTGGCACCAATATTTTTTGAAAATCATTTTTGTATGTAGCTTTGAATATTAAAACAAGCACAACTTTATCTGACAATACGATACTGTTACACAAATGTGAATGGATCTGCAATCCTTATATTATGATATTATAAAATTAATGTACCTATGCAAAATATTTGTTGTTTCAGGCTTCATCAGATGGTAAGTGCTTTAATTTTAAGAATGATGTCGGACACAAATTTGTGTCAATGCATGTCGTTACTATTAGTAATGTTTAGTAAATATTAACACATTTTCAACAGAGCTTGTGATAACCTTATATTTCATTGCACGTTTATCGTTGCATGTTTATTCGCCATATACTTTTTTCATAAGTCATAGAATACTGCAAACAACCATGATTAATCTTTCGTGAACATACACAAAAGTTTTATAAAGTTTCAATTTATATTTGAGATGTTCAAATTAAATTTTAAAGTCAAATTGACAACGTTGCTTTTGAACATTTCAGGAGAAAAGAATGAATATCTTTGAAACTAAGATGTAAGTAAAAATACCGTTTTCCACACAACGTATAAAAGTGCGATATATCTTATCATTTATAACGCTCATGCTCATCGCGCATATTAAACTATATGTGTACAACTAGTTTTCTGTGTTAACTACTGATTTGTCAAAAAAAAAATAAGTTGACTGTAATGATCAATTTTAAGATAAAAGAAAAGAAAAGTAAGTTTATTAAGCGAGAAGTTCTATTTACGGTTGATTATTAATTTCTACAGATTAGAGGAATTGAAGAAGTTGCGCAAACAAAATCGCAAGTCAAATATGACACGAAGGGTAAAGTCGGACGTATAAGGTAAATACGAATTTTATTGAAATATAGGAAATATTCAATGTGGTTGTGTACACTATTTTATTAAGATTTCAGGACGTTTTAAAGAAATAACAATAACAACATATAGTGATTTAACCAACGAACTTCATTGGTTTAATACCAAGATATGATATAAACTGACAACAAGTTACATTTGTTTTGAGCATGCTTATGAACGCTTTACAACTGTTTCTAAAGCTTACAAACACATTAACACAATTAAAAACCTTTCTCTCGTCATGTTGACGTTGATCTATAACAGAAATTTAACGCGTTGATGAATAAACATTAAGTGAGTCACCAGGATCACAATGACATAATGATATTTGATGTGTTCTCAGATATAATATGTATACAAAAATATTCAAGGGGGTTAATATGTATATGTAACAGCAAATTAAATTATCTTTAGAATGTTATAATGTTCATCTTGCGGTTACAATAAAACGTTATATTTGTTTCTTGCATGTTTATTTACATTATTTATATTTAAAATGCTGAAAGACGGAGACAAAGTGATGCAACTCTTCAACAGAAAACTCGAGGACTAATTAAAAGCAACATCAATGAAAGAGACTGTCAATGTTTATTCATTCGATGTTATAAATGTTTATCTTGCGGTTACAATAAGACGTTCTTTTTGTTTCTTGCATGTTTATTTACATTAATGATATTTAAAATGCCGAAAGACGGAGACAAAGTGATGGTACGATCAACGGACCACATATTTGATGCAACTCTTCAACAGAAAACTCGAGGACGAATTAAAAGCAAAATCAATGAAAAAGACTGTCAATGTTTATTCATTCGATGTTATGCGGTTTTATGATAACATACATATGTTATAAAGCTTCACACAACACTTGCATAACATTATATGTCCATGTGGGGTAGTTTTCATAATCTGTTGTATTTATTTGTTGATATTGAACATGTACAATGTTTGTTAGATGATAATATGACGGCTGTGTGTTATTTATAAGTATTAAATGGGTATTTCTACATTTTCATAGTTATATGATTATATATAAATTAGCTATATAAGATGTTTAAAATGTATTCAATAATGCACTTTTTATGATGGTGAATGCATGATTAATGCATGTTATCATTGTTTATGTAACTTAAATGCATTTTATCATCTTCCTGTGTGTGTAAACTTCTTAAAATATTAGTTTAATGTACCGATACAATATTTAGAGCCCGGAACCAGCGGGCAATATTTCGTTGCCACTTCAGGTATAGGTGTGGGCAGTTTTTGGAGCCATTTGCCTAATATAAGCGATTTCCTATTATCGTAAATGACGTTTCAAACAATGTTTTTTGTTCACGATTGTTTATAAATGTCTCGAACATCAAACACACGAATCATAAACGCAGAGTACATATGAGACTGCATAACTTATGTTTGTTCTTTACCGTAGTCTGTAAAGATAAAATGATTTCATTGTCAAGCCTGTTTGAAGATACAACTAATGGAAATGAAAAAAAAGCTACTAAGGCGACACTTAACTATTTGTTGAATACGCACTATAATGAGTTGTGTTAATTTTCTTTTTAGATTTTATCATTTATATGGAAACTTATAAATGGTTGCGGTATAATATAAAAAAGCACATTAATCTTCGAACCTCTCCGCATAAGAGTGGCCCCTAAGACAGCCTGCAAACGGTATATGAATCTTAGTGTTTGGCTTTGGTCCGGTCAATATTTTTGGGCTCAATTGTCGGTCACTATAATGTGGTGGAGCCGTGAATGTTCGGAATTCACTTATATCATATTTTTGTTGACTCTTTATGTTATTCGAAAGGAGTTGGACAAATTGTCGTGCTTTCTTGCAATTTTATTTGTCATTTTATATAATGGTCTCAACTGAACATTCCAGATATTTAATCCGCAATATACGATATCCGTCTGTCCTTCGCGCGACCTTGCGTTATGCAATTCCGCGCGTCCTGTACTTCGTGTCCGCGTCAGTTTTCATGAACCAGAATTCGATTTTATTTCCACTTAAAAATGAAGGAATTTAGATGACGGGCATGCGCACATGTAATTTCTATCAAATAATTTCCCGTTTGATAAGCATTAATTCGTTTCGCTTTATATTGTGTGTTTTTTAATTGCATTCATATATTTTGCTTATTTGTTTTTTATTTATTGTTTATTGTGCATGACATTCATGTTATATATATATATATAATGATATGTATTTAGTTGTGAATATAGTTGTAAATCGCACTCATGTACGTTTACCATGTAATATGTAGCATAACTGATGCTGTTAATCATAAATAACAATAAGGACACAATATTATCAAATGCAAATGATGCTGATACAAAATTTCTTCGATCATAAGCAATATACTTAACAGAAGCATCTGTGATATATTTAGCTTATATCCGCTTTAAGCTCTAGTGTGCGGATAATGGTTTGTTATAGAGTTATGTTTATTCGGATATTTATTAAGATTGCATGCTAAACTCATAACTAAAATGGTTTGTGAAATTTGCTTACATCTGCTTCGCTTAAATCTTTATATGAAAGTACAAAAATATAAACAAAACTGTTCGATGCCGTCTTTTTGACAAAACAGATTCTGACACCATTTGTCGGGACAATCACGATTGTAGCAGTTATTGTTTCCTTGTAAAACTGATATCACTTTTCCGATCGCGGGTAGTTTGTCCTTCAATGTAGAACTTTGATTGCATTGCTGATGTTTGCGTGAAAATATGACGTGTGATAAAGTGAATTGTTCATGCTTATTCCAATTATATTGCATTGAAATTGTAATCCCATATGTTATGTTCGAATTTTATATTTTTATACAAAACATTATCATTTTATTTTAAGAATAAAAACTTACATACATTTGAGGCAGGATTATATTATCCGATATAATGCTTGTATATAGTAAGAAAACTGTAAACCGCTATTATAAATTACTAATCAAAGGATTATTACTTGATACATGTTGCGATTATTTTGTTATTATAATATATTTTTATAAAACCTTAAAGTTATGTTTTATGTGAACTGAGTACCTGGTAACACGAGGACATTTGTATTATGTTTATCAAAAGTGACCAAGTTTAATGATAATATTTTTATTAGTAAAAATTCCCAATTATTAATATTTACTGGACGTAAATGTATATATCTTTTTGGGACTGTACAACTAAATCGTATCTATATGTAGGTTTAGCATGTGCTATAATAAAACCATACCCTAGGATGTATTGATGACAATTATATCAAGTTGTCATTGACTAATAAAACATTCAACAAGTATTTTAGATATATTTTTTCCTATTGAAGTATTAGATCATGTAACTTAACCAAAAACATTTCTGGACAAAATATGAAGCTGTTATAAAACAATATTTTATGAGAATTTAATGAAAAGACTATCATGTGTAAAGTGTAAAGGAAAATTAAGAGACAATATAACTTAATACTTTGCTACTAGGACGATGGTACCAACACATGTCCTATAGGGAGGAACAAACGATGTTTAATACTAGGACCTATGCAAAATTCGCTACATTATGAACATTGTATACTGTATATGGTGTTTTTACATTCCAGTCCGTCCTATTACCATTAGAAAGGCACCCATTTTTTAAAGAATTCGTGTAATTCTTTAGTATTAAATCAATTGTACAACCGTTAACATCGTTGTTTTTATTGGTGTTGCCTATATGTTCTTAAGAATAAACTCTGTATTTTCAAAATGTAGGGGCACTTAATTGGAAACTCGGTGCAAAGGATTAATTTTGAGACTGATTTTATGTAACAATTTTAGTGCCAAAGCAGAGTTTTCTGTCGGTGTATATGGTAACGCATAATTTATTGTCTTAGAAGTAAGATTGTATGCATTTGTATTGCGATCGGAAGTGAATACAATCAGTTTTCAATTTACACAAGGCTCTCACAATTTAAAATAAAGAAAAGACAAGAGCATCCTTGGCGAGATAGTCGTTGTATTTATCATTCTTAAAAAATATGACTCAAGAAATACGTGATTGCCTGACAACCGAGATAAGTAGTATTAACGGGAGATAATAAAAATCAATGATTTATGTTTGCATTATTTGTGTTTATTGCAAAGGTAAGTGCACTTTTAAGCTATTAACTGTTCGATATTAGAACGCCTTCCGACGAAGAAGTTAAAGCGAAATTTAAAATGATCAGTGGCATTACTACTGTAAACGTATAGAAAATCGTCGGTATGAAATTTGGTGGTTTAATAAAAATCAACAAATTCGTTGACACGTAATTTCGTGGATTTCAAATGTTTTGGGAATACTGACCGTAATAATAATTAAACTTTCATTAAAACAACCAGAGTAATAACGAAGCATAATCTGCTAATCTGTGTTGACAGCAAGACTTAGGGTTAATGTGCACTGAAGCATGAAAGTGTTGCCGAATGCCAATAATTGTCTAAAAGATCGATAAAGCGGCGCACATGTGGGTCCCTGCTCGCTAATTGCCATCAATGTTGTTTTGACAATATGTGCAATTCTCAGCGCAATCGGTCTCTTCGTAGTAACAATTAAGTAATAAGGTCCCCAAAATACACGTGTGAAAACCGTTATATCTCTTTTAACTTTAATTGGCACTAATTAACATATGTGATAAATCTGCAAACTGTTAATTTGACGACGTCACGTAAAAAAGTATTATTACCCAGACACTTATCAAGAAAACAACATATTGTATTAACTAGCATATCTCAATCAAACAATGTCTCTTTCAAAATGGTTGAAAACGGAAACAGTTCAGACACGTTCCCCTACTATAGCAGGATTGCCCGACCTTGCAAAGGCTCAGTCTATGACTGAAGCATTATTGACACAGGTCGCTAACGATTCAGTGGAAGAAAACATTTTCAATTCGGAAATATTTTAATTAATCAAGAAATTGTGTAATGTGACCTACTGAAGAGAAGTAATTATTACAAAAAACAAATATCTCGGATAACCGCAAACAAAAGAAAATGTCGGAAATGACATTCGGAAATGACCGATTTCGGCTAAAAGAATGTATAAATACTCGTTGGTACTTGAATTCGTGGTTCAGTGGAACAACGAAATCCACGAAAATTCATACCACGCGAAATTTAATTGTTTTACAGTATATTAAGCACTTAAGCAATTATAACGGATGTTACACTGGGTAAAAATGAGGAGAAAATGTTTTAATGAAGTGTTTATATTATAAATCTCACGAATTTGAGGTTTTAATATACTATCACAAAAAATATAACCCAAGATAATAAATAAGATTCAATTATTATACGAAAAACAATTACGATATTAACGTAGACACAGTATTGTGTGATAGAATATAAAATGCATGTATATACTATTTCACGTTCAACTATAAGTTAAACTATGATATTTTTAAATCATCAAAACCAATAAAAACAGTTTACACTAATTGGTCTCTCAGTTGAAACAATTCAGCATGTATCCCTTTCGATACGGTATGTCCTTACAAACAAACCTTATAACTCAGAACACAAAACACTTCTTGCGATAAACTTATTTGTGTCATCTACCAAAAACATTCTTTATTTTTTTAATTAAAACAAAAGCCTAAATAAAGGATTTTTCAGATTCATTAAAAGAATGTTTATTGATTGTCGAATTGACAATGGGTTTTCATGTTTTTTTGTCTCATATTAAACAAAAGAAACAATGTACATGAGTAATAACACTAAATAACACTTATGTTGTAGACTCATTCTTAACATAAAATTTCGTTTATGAGTAATAATCATCAGCGAAACGATTGAATATTTTTTGTTTTTATCGCTTTCTTTAGGTTTTGTGACTCTACTGCGATAGCTTTTATCAAAATTAAAATGTACCACGATATGCAACAGACCTGATTGCCGAGTGGTTTTAACAATAGCTTTTCAGTACAAAGGTCAGTAGTTCGATCATACGTTTTCGACATTTTATCTATTTTTTCTTTCTTTATTTTATTTATCCAGGAGCTCTATAGTTCCGATGGTTGCATGAATCAATTCAAAGCATTTAGTTACGACCTTCAAAACACAAGTCCATTTAAAGGTCGTTTTGCATGAAATGCGAAAATAATTTGCAAATGATTTAAAAAATATGTATTCAGAATTAAAGATTCCGATGCCTAGTATTAAGATAAAAAAAACAGCAGGTAAATGTAAAAACGCAATTCAACATGGATTATGAGTTATAGATTACTCACGTACGGTTAAGTTAGCACACTAAAATAAAATTATTAATAACACATATAATTATAGCGATACGAAGCATAACGATATAATCCGGGATGACCGTCTAATTAACAAGCATTCGATTTCCGATAAAACACGACATCATCAGATAACCTTGGAAGAATCGACTCGGTTAACGCTACAATTAATGTTGCCTTTGGAATGTTGATATGCAGAAAGCCTTTGACTAGATGTTCTTATAAAGTATTTTAACGATACATGTGTATGACATGCGTTTTGATAGGGCTACAACTAGTTTTATCATAGTATGCTACATTACCGAATAGATTGGCATGAACTCTCTAAATATATATTAGTATCTCGCAGGCGATACTTGCGAATGTATATACTGTTTATATTAAGATAATTAACATACTTAAAGTGCGTAGGCATTACATTTGCATATTTGCTTTAAATCATTTGAAATTTGTCGTCCGTATATTCAAATACTGTTTATAGACAATTATTATCTACATCGTTAACGTTAATATACTGCCGCTTAATATTGTATAAAACAAGGATCGCATTAAATTTACCAAAGTATGTTAATTTTCAAATTCTTACATGCTTCACTCAAAAAGATCCATACACGGGAGACTGCAATAAATGAATATGTATGGAGGTAAAATTTGAGTGCAATAATCTGGAATGCCCACGAAAGAATACTTGGAATTCATCCAAATAGAAACACGGTAAAACTCGTATGGCATCAACATACCGTGATATTTGTACGCCTCAAATATGGGCATATATTTTCAACTTAAAATTTACAACTTAAGATAAATTAAATACGCACTCAGTGACTGCTGACACGCATATACCGGTCATTTGTCAAGTTGATAACTCGTAACAAACCCATATTTGCAAGAATGATGTTCTCCAACTTAGAATATTACTTAAAATGAAAAAAACTAGGAAAGCAATTCAAACCAATACAATGCATTTTAAATCACGAATATTTTAAACATAAACTTATCAACCATGTTTTTCCACTGACGGTAATTAAATATCTACATGTAACTACGGTCATGGTGATAGTTTACTTGCTCATATACAGTGAGATAGCAAAGCATAGAAAAGGTGGAATGTTGACGGATAATAAATTCACAATTAAAAGATCTATCCAATATATTGGTTTATTGTTGTTGAGAGAACAACTACGAGGCTCTTCTGGAGCGTTCCAGCATGGCCGAACATTCACTGTTACAGCTTTATTGGTTTGGGTGGCGCTTTTAATTGGACTGCTGAAAAATGCAGTGACCGACTAAATCAGTTTTACGTCGATATTATTGCACACGTTAACATATTTTAAACAAGCTGCCATGCCCTTGATGAAAAGTACACTAAAATTTCTAAACATGAATCTGTTTGACAACTTCAAGATTTTGTTCAGACATGTGTTGATACATGGCCTGGACCAATACTTCCTCTTTCTGAAAAAGTGTGTGTAGTCTACAGACACAGTAATAAAGACTAATTCATAAATTACTATAATGACAGCAAATTCTATGCGCCGAAATCATATTGTACTGGAATGATACCTAACCCCTTATCTTTACTTCAGTCGACACAAGCCACAGTACCGACGTCAAGATTAACACCGACGCTGAAAAACAGACTCGGTCCGATATCCAGCCCGACTTTAAAACCGACAAAAGCCACGTCCCTGACATAAATTTTTACGCCAACACCGACCTCAGAGCTGGATCTGACATCAAGTCCGACATCTACACCGACAACAGACTTAGCCCAGACAACTATACCGACACCAAACCAACAGACCCGGTCTCGACATCCAGACTGACACCAGTACTAAAAATAATCATTGCCAGATATACAGACCGGAATCAACACCCGACAACTGACCCGGTCCCGTACAGGCTAGTCAGAGACGACACTCTACTCTCCGCCCTAATTTGATTTTCGCTTAAATGAGACTTTATTAAAAAGAAGAAAAAATATCATAAGAGCGGAAATTTTCGTCCTTGAGCAGTCTCTGCGGACAGCACATGCTAGATTGGGACGTTACTTTACGTACATGCATCAAGCCCCGTTTCCCCAGAGCGCGGCTCTAATACAACTAAAATACGGTCAAACAGCAGTTTTTCTTCGGTCTTTGGATATATCAATTTTCTGACCAAATTAGGGAAGAAAAACAAAAAGTGGTGGGTTCTGATGTGTTGACTCTTTTGTTTGGTGATATGATTAAGCTTTTATGACAGACACAATGAAAAAACAGCATCGGCTTACTATTAAAGTATTATTTTATATTGCAATGCAAGGACGTTAGAGTGGTCTTCAGTTTTTAGGAGACTTGTTCACATATTTATGTACTTTAAAAAACGTCATTAAATATGTTTTCTAGTTTTAAATAGTCTCTACTGATTATTTTCTAGAAAACGGTTGACTTAAACTAATGCCTTCCCCGAGATTCGAACCCGGTACCTCAGGAACAAAAGTATTGCGTTACCACTGCGCTACGCAGGCTTTCGTCGTACTAAGGGAAACATAAACGTTTTTTAAGTATTACATGTAATTTTCAAATTATGGAGGAAAAGCGTTACAAACACTTTAACTTTATTATCTTACCTATTTCGGATGATGATTATCCATTAATGAACAAATATTTTTTGTGGCGATTGTGCCGAAGGCAATCGCCCCAGAGGTAACATTATATACGTAAACCAAAGAAAGAAGTCCGTTACTGCATCCAACCACTTTGCGTCTCCAGATTCTGCATTCGCAAGCAAAATAGCTCCGATCGGATGATTAATGCGCCACAAAAAACACTGACGAAGTACATCGGTATTTTCGGTTGCAAAAAATGACCAATCAGAAGATGTCAAAGCTATCGGAAATTCTTTGATTTGTTTAATTATACGTTTTGCGGAGATTACTGTGTCCGCACGGCTAGCTCAGTCGGTACAGCAAGATACTGTTGAGCACGAAACTAACATTTTCCGTATCTTACTTGATACTGAATGGATTAACTTTATACTTTGACTCACCCGGAGGCCCGTGTACTTTGACAATAACGATCCACAAACCTTACTGTACTAATTAAATATTACTGCAATAATAATGCAAAGCTTGTCAAGTTTGGAACTGGGTAAGTGTATTATATCTTCGCAGTTTAGCTATCAATTGGCAAATACGACACACACTTGTTTCAAAAAGCATTTTCATTTAACCCAAATAGCTAAATCATATAATGTTGACAGCCTGTCACCATGGTCACCCTTCCTTACTTCCATCTGTTTTCTTCAAAAATTGTGATTGGTTCGCATCAAGGTGTATAGCGTTTTAACGACCGAAAAATTTGAGCAAAATCGCCCCACCAGTACTTTGAGTACTTTGATTAACATTGGTCTTAGTCATGTGCGTTATTTTTCTTGTTTAAACATAATGCATGCATTCTTTTTTAATACATTACATATATTATGAAAATCGTAAATTAACCAAACTGTCCTATTTAGGCAGTTAAAAATATTTGTGTAAATTTTATAAATAAATATATGGTATCGTATACGTATGCACTATGTAAAAATACATTTCGGAACAATATGTATTATATAATAATTCAGTTTAAGATCTACAACAAAGGTACATATATGGGCTTATAAAGATGTCGTCTATGTTGACATATATTTAGATTATTTGATGCATATTTCATGGTCAATGTTTTTTACTACGGGTTATGATGTAGATGTATGTAAGTTGCAAGTTTACTTTATGAGCTTAATTTGCATTAGCTTGCCAGCAAAACAAAATCTGGTTTTCACTTCAATATGCACTATAAAGCGATTTGTATCTTCAATTGTTTGAACGCATACATTCTCTAAATCATTCAAGCGAAAGTGTGATATCGCCGTATGACAAGCATGTCATTAATGCTAGTCAAAACACTACATTTACATCCATTTACCGCCACTGATGTTGTTGATTACCGAAACTGGATCGCCTTAAGTCATTTTGAACTGGTTTATGTTCACAGTTGTGACAAAATTACACTTAATGTATACATATTGTGACGGTTCGTTGCGTTTAGCTAATGTTTGTATTATTCAAAGTCCCCAACTGCCTTGGGATGGTTTAAATTATTGAAACGATTTATACCTCAGGAAAATGTGATTGTGGTTGATTTAACATAGGCTAACGCGTATAACACATTCATAATACAATTCTTAACACTTGTTTCATAGCGGTTGCATTGGATTTGCTTACTTTTATCATCATACATAGGGTTGCACATTAACGTTTAAACACGCATTCGAACCTAAGAATATTAATGATGGTGTCATCACTTGTTATGCATCTTGCATCCGCCGTTATGACCTATGGTTGTTTTGCGGCTCCCGATCGACCGGTGGCCGTTCCGAGAAAACCACTTCCGGCCCCGGTGCCTTTGTCAAGGGACCCACGTCTAGATCCGACGACTGTGCCGTTGGAGCCACTTCGGCCGCTCGAGTGTCAAGAGACGTGCGTCCTACCAGACTGTGTTGATGTTTATACGCCGCCAGGAAGTTGCTGTCCGATTTGCCGACTACCAGGTGCGAATTTTGTATAATTTAAATTTTATATATGTTTCTAGTGGGTTTTATAAAGAAATGTTTGTTTTGTTTTGTTTGATTCTATTAATGTTCTTAACCATGTGTATTTGTATGTTACGTTGGTGTAATTGTGTGCGTCTTTTTCTGTTGAAAGCTCTTCTTAAAATCATATATTTTTTGTTTCATTCATGTCATCCATTGCTTTATTTCCTAAAATGGTTAAGTAAAATAACTGTTATCAATTAAAATAATTAATAACAAATAACAACGTGTTTGTCGTCTTATGTTATTGATGTTACCCTTAGTTGTTTTTGTCTGTACTTTTGTCTATTTACTGGTGATATAGTTTTAATCGTTGTGTGGTCAACGTTTTTCCCTGATAACTTGTATGGTTTAATTTGTTTTTGTTTTAAAATATAAATTCATGAGAATCATCACTGATTGTTTTGTAATATGATTCATAAACGTGAAGAGTTATAAGCTAAAAATAATATTTTAACTATTATGTGTAGTCTACAAAAATAAGTGAGCCTCGCTCAGGGAAAACCGGGTTCTGCATGTGCGTAAAATGTCGTCCTTGATTAGCCTGTGCAGTCGTCACAGGCTAATCAGAGACGGCACTTTCTGCGTAAATTGGATTTTGCTAAGAACAGAATTCTTTTACACGAAAAATACCATAACATCGGAAGAACATAACATCCATGATAAGCATATCATCCATGATAAGCATATGCGGACTGCACAGTTGAATTTGGGATGGCACTTTACGCACATATATTAAGCCTGCTTTTCCCATTTTTTATGGACGAGGTTCATTTGTATTGTAAAAAAGTATAACTTAATGTGTTTCAACTGATTAATCGGTAGTGACTATTTGGTAATCGATTTTTAATGTAAGTTTATGATTTTTTGTTAACTTCTCCTCACATTACTATTGTCGTCAATTATTCAATATAACTTGTTTATCTGGGTCTTTAACCTACAGAGAATTGTCCACTTAAGTTTACACAGGCTAAATTAAGCGGAAACAATAGTTAAATTGTAAAAAGGCTATTACTATGATATTTAAAACGTTTACATAACAGATAAAATAATATATACATGTAATGTAATATCAGTAGATTTCTTTACAGGAGAAAAAATGATAAAACATTTTTATTTTTATTTGATATTAAACATCTTTATAAACTGGATGTATGTAGAAATGTCAAATGTTTCGAAAAAGACCCTCAGGCAATCTTAAGACTTAAGGTTTAAAATAACGAATCATCACAAAATAGTTCAAGTGCATGTTTCTTAAATTATATGTCACATTTAAACAGCTTCAATTATACTTTCCTGCGTTAAGAACGTTTGTAAATGTCATAAAACTTCATTGGTAGTCTTCGTATCCACAAACTGGGATGTATTTTTCCATGTGGATAAGATATGAATTATGAATTTTAACGTGTGTTGCTGAAAACGGGTCCCGCTATTGTTAAAATGAAACAGTATCACTGTTTTAAAGAATATGAATAATTTACGTACGATTGTTAAAGCGGCCAAATTCTCACATGTCGTATTTAATGTTGAGCGTGGCCCAAAACAATTCACTAAATGTTTTATCATTCCGAAACTCATGCGTTTTGTAACACGAATTTATGTACTCACAGTTTCACATAAAGTGGGTTTTAAAGTAAACCGAAATGACGTCTTAGCGCCAACATTTCCATTTGTTTAACAAAATGTTGCCCGCTAAATATAAGCAGTATTGAAGAAAGGAATGAAAAAGAGATGCTTAATTATATGATACCGGGCTAAACGCATGTGCGTAAAGTGTCATCCCAAGTTAGCCTGTGCAGTTCGCATATGCTTAACAGTGACGATACTTTCAGCCTAAAACCCAATTCTCACTTTTGCCGGTAGAGCCCCGGTCCATCCCGGTTTGCTAACCACGGACGACCAGCGTGAACCGGGATGATTCGTATACATTTGTTAACGCGGTCACACAATTTCCCGGTTCCGCTTCGGTCTACAACCCGGCAGAGTCCCGGTGAACCCCGGACTAGCTAGAGTTTATCCCGGTGAAACCCGGGCAGAGCCCTAGTTGTCGCCTGTAATGGCCATGTGGAGCCCCGGTGAAAGCCGGCAGCGTCCCGACAGAGCTCCGGTATACCGTAACTCCACCAGCTTTCACCGGGGATATACCGGCATTAGACCCTGGTAGAGCTAAGGCAACGCCCCTGTTTAACCCCGGTCGTCGCCAGTTGCCCAGGCGGAGCCCCGGTAAATGCCGTTGACGTCCCGGCAGAGCGCCGGTTTACCGATGTACCTTAGCTATACCGGGACTCTGCCGGCATTCACCGGGGTTCCACCGGGGCAACACCAGCGACAACCGGGGCGTTGCCGTAGCTCTTCCGGGGTATGTATGGGCCCTGGTGGAGCTCCGGTGCCGTCCCGGTTGTTCCCGGTGCTGCGCTAGTCATGGCCGGTCTTTCCCGGTGGCTCCCGGTTAATTCCTGAGGAATTAATCATTTTAATACTTTCCCGGTGGAGCTTCGGTTGTTCCTGGTCGTCCCCGGTGGAACCCCGGTTCATCCCGGTAGAGCCCCGGTTCATCCCGGTAGATCCCGGATCTTGCTCCAGGGCTCCACCGGCATCCTAGTGAGACTGGGCCTTAAACTTGATTTTTCGTAAGAATAGATTTTATTTATACGAACAATTCCATAAAAGCGGAATATGGCGCCCCTTATAAGCCTGTGCGGACAGAACATTCTCATTTATCATGAAAGTGTCTGTCCAGATTACCTATTGCAGACTGAACTAACAAATTTGGGATGACACTGTGCGCCCAATCGATAAACCATGTTTTCCCAGAGCGAAGATCAATAAAATGTGAAGTCATATCAACCAATAATAAACGCCCTCTATGGTACATGGGCGAAACCGTCATCATGTATATATTACAATACGGACGCATGTTGCACTCTAAAACGTTCGAGTATTTTTAAACCAATGAAGGATGAATGCTTTTCCTAACATTGGGCCTTAAAGCTTGCGTTTTTCTTCACATGTCTGCACGTGCTCTTCCAAATGCACGTGTGTAACAAACTAAACCACCGTATTATATTGTGGTTCGTATTTGGAAGACTCGTGTCAAATGAATGTTCGGAATTTTAATAGATTCATAAGTTAAACAGTTACATTATTTATATTTATTTATTTAGTTTTTTTTTCATAAATTTATTTTGACCTTGCGGTCAAGGATAATCCATGAAAACGCAAGCACTTATTTCCAATGGGGTCCTTTGGTTTTGCTGAAGAGACAGCATGCAGAAGAGACAGTATTGCGATACAAGGAATCCGGACGCGATACCCTAGCTCTTTGCGAATAGATCCCTTGGTTCTTCTAAGTGCTCAGTGTATAGCACCGATACACGCGAGAATTACCTGAGTTTCATACCAGTACATCACTAGTAGGGTGGGAAATACTTGAAGCATTTCTGAATTTTCCGGTGCAGCGGCCCGGAAATGAACCGCAGACCTCTGGAATGGTAGACCAGTGTGTTACCACTCGACTAACGCACAACCCCATTACTTTTTCTTTCAAGTATTGAAAATTACGACATTAATGCTTATCAACAATCTATCCTTAATCATAAATGTTAAAAAAATTCTGATATACGTTTTAATGTTTTTTTATTATAGTATTATTAGATATTAAACGTGTTTTATGTTTGTATTATTTATATTTTAGCCGAGCAGATCGTTTGTGTGAAGGATGGACGAACTTACAATGACGGTAGGTATTGCCTCTCATATGCAGTCCAAACAGGCTAATCAGGGACGATACTTGACGCACATGCATTGAGTCCAGTTTTCCGAATACAAGGCTCATTAAACGACATCGACCAGATAGCTCATGTGGGAAATCAGTAATAAAGTGTTTCGCAAGTCATGCCTCACTACCACGGATTCAAATAGGTCACTTGTTAGTAACTCGCATTCGTATGTACAATTATTATCTATCGAGTAAACACAGGAAAAGTGTTAGTAGGTTAACTGGCAGTCGTAATGTAATTTAAATACTGTTGCATATGGCAAAGCATGCACACACAAAACAAGTCAAACAAACATAATGAAAACAAGAAACATTATCCAGTCATTGATAATACTGTTTTGCGGACGTTTCCTGTCTTAAAATTGTTTTTTAAAAGTCATTTTCTGGCGCACGGTGTTTTATTTGTGTGCGCCTGACCAGCGATTTAAGGATTTGAACCTGTAATGACCAAAATGTATTGTCGTCTTATATGGTCAATATAGAAACAAGAAACACAAGAAACACATCCCATTACGAAACACGGTCGACTAAGTGCCGCTGTGTTGTAGATTTAAAGCATGTGCTTTCCTTCGAGAGGCAACGGGTTCAATAACTACGGCATGCATGTTTTTAATCAACGATTTTTTTAAATAATAATTGAATAGACTTTCACGTGTTAACAAATCATAAATGATTCAATGATATCAAACAAATGGTGAAAAATTCATTAGTCAGTTTAAAATTATTTTTTTCCAAAAAAATAAGGGAAGGAGGAAAACAAAAAAGTGAGCATAGAATTGTTCTATAATGTATGATTGAGGGTTGCTTTTACACGTTGCGTGCAGTTGCTTCTGTGTTTTATTCCGCAACATCAATCCGCTTCTGTATATAATATAAACAAAAACTTTTAAGTCTTTACAACAATACTGCTTTAAAAGAGCGAAGTTCATCGAAATCATATTAAGAATCCTTTCATTTTATCGCATTTATTTTGAAATAACAAATGTTGAAACTTAATTAATATAAACACGTTATAAATACATTGTAATCATATGCATGTGAATTTCACGTGTTGAATCCTACTTTCTATTTTCAGGCGAGCATGTGCCCGATAATGACCCGTGTAAACGCTGCAGTTGTAGAAGAGGTCTTATCATGTGCGCAATGATGTCGTGTGCCGCGTGTGATGGCCCCAGACTCCCTGGGCAATGCTGTCGTTCCTGTTCGCCGAAGCCTGTGACCATTACGTAAAATTGCTTCTGTATATTTCAATTATGAATTAATTTTGAGACAGAAAAAACAATAGAAGTCGTAATTACAGGCTGAAAGTGTTACTTTTCAATCTTCAAGAGAACAAATTTGTATGGAAACTCCATGAATATATAATTTTTCATAAATATTGCAGTCCAATGTCGATAGTCATGCTTGTATTTGTATGTCTCCTGTGGCTTACTTTTGCAGTGTTTATTGTTGTATATAAAAACGTAAAAAGAACAATTAGCATGTGATGTATAACCATTGTACTTGTTATATTTTAATGCAAATGCGTCCTGTAAGCATAAAAAAATCACCACGCATTGATATTGCAACTCCATTATAAACGTACAACTGTAAACATGATTATCTTTGCAACTATCAGTGGTGTTGATGTTTCTTTTAGTGGAAATCTAAAATAAATACGAGCGTCGCTCTGCGAAAACGGGGCTTATTGCATCTGTGTAAAGTGTCATTCCAGATAAGCGTCTGTAGTCCGCACATGATAATCAGAAACGACTCTTTCCGCCTAAACTGGATTTTGTGATATAATACAATACTTTTAACCGAAAAATAACATAAAAGCGAAAATTGTCGTTCCTGATTATCCTGTGAGAAATGTATAAGGTTATTTGGGACGCCACTTTACGCACATGCATTAAAGGGACCTTTGCACAGATTGTTGCATGTATTGAAGTTTGTCTTTAAACGCTTTATATTGATTAATGTAAAAAATGGATCCAAAACGTTACAGTCATAATCAAGAATACAATTACAGAAAAAAAAAACAAGTAACCCTCAACGGGGCTCGAACCAATAACCCTGAAGTAAAAATTTAACGCTTCAACACTCGGACATCCGTGCTCATACAATGAGTGAAGTATTTTTTACTTTATACAAGCAATCCTCGTAGTGTCACAAAATATAACGACATGAACAGAACCCTCCAAAATTTTCAATCGTTTCGCGTTGCAACGAATAATGACGCACTTCCGTTGCTTTAGAAAATGGCGAGTGATTTACCTTGTCAATATCTATGTACATAGTCGAACTATCTTTTTCATAAGAAGACGTTTTGTCGGAAGATTTGTATTAATTTAGTATGTGTATGAATTATAATAAACAACGGGTAACTAAAAAACAAATAAATAAATAAATAAATAAAAACATTGTCATTGACATCGAGCGCCTTTGAACAGATTCACATGTTTCAGTGATGACGAAATCGGGCTAAATGAATGTGCGTCAAGTTTCGTCCCGGGGTACCAGTTAAAATGAATCACATAATTCCTGCTGTTACTATTTCACTGAACCATACACACTTAAACTATGTATATTGTACAATAGACAATTCGCATGGGTCAATTCGTATTTAATTTTCCAGAATTTGATTTGTTATTACCAAATTATTATTTGACCATTATTTAGAAAATAGTATCTTCATTTCAGTAAAGATTATTTAAATGACTTCAAAAATATTATTAAGTGGGTGTTCATTTAAACAGTAAATGCTCTTATTTAAAATTATTATGTATCCAAATCAATATATTGACTGCAAAAATGTATACTTGATAATATCCAACATATATCATGTCATGTATCTTGTATTGTATATTTGTCAAATGATAAGCTTGTAATGCCTAAGCTGAATAAATATTCTGTTCTGTAGTATTCTTTATCATATTAAACGGTTTAAAATAATGTATTGTCGCAAGCACACCATGGTCAATAATTATGTTAACAATTGAAATGTTTTGGGGAAAGTGAACGATAACTGTTTTGTTTTTTCCAAGTGACTAACATACTGGTGTAAAGGTTCAATGTAAAATAATCGATATCCGGGAATTAACGAAGGAACCAGCGAGTAATGGCGGCTTTTTGTGATCACGTGAAAATAAGAGATTACTTTCTTCTAACGTTTTGTATCCAGGGTGTTGCGTTACAGAGCGATATAATATCAATATGTGTACCATCGAATGCAAACGAATTAAAATGGCTAGCTTACTGCACTTTAATTCCCATTCCCTTGTAAGCATTGCAAATACGTCTTAAAAAACATACATGGTAAAGGTATCAAGAACTATTCATTTTTGATGTTTTAAATACGTTTTATAAATGAAATGGTTTACACCAAACTACAAATTATCTGTCCGTCAGAAAGGCTTTCATATTTCATATAACAAGCATATACAAATGCCCGTGTGACATTTACAGACACACTCTAATTGTATTGTAACATATAAAAACCTCAAGTTAACCTTATGGCATCTTAAACCCGGTTAATCGGTAGACCGCTGGACAACAAATCCGAGGTTCGACTCTCATCCAGCCAACATAAATGGTGGAGAAATCTTTTCTACTGCCATACTCTACCTACAAGTGGTTGAAGAAAGGCAGTTGACAGCTGCAGGAATAAGTTGGTACAGTAAGTGCTGGTTAATTAGGTACCCCAAGACAAGTATGGCTTGTTTATCTTACCCGTAGTGATGTAACAGAAGTGCTGTCGAAGACAGCAAAAACAACCCAACTAAACAAAAAAAAACTGATGACATTTTCGCAGTCTTCTAACAATATCGTCAATGAAATGATTCACAGTCCACGTGCGTATTTCATGATTAGATGCACGTGCAGAGAAATAAAATTGCATGCTAACATTTTTTTTATATCGCACGTGGCACAGAAATCGCTTTCTCAAGTATCTGCATTGACGACATTTCTACGTCGAGCACGCTGAATAACACACACAGTCCAGAAGTGCGTAAAAAAGCAAGCCTAATAGAATGATAATAAGAATTACGAACTGCCCAATAACACACAGACAATGAGCCACATACCGATTATAATAAAACAAGATTATTTATTCACGAAGTTAAACGCGATGTGTTATGTATACTTATCACGATTGTACTCATAGTTAATACAAAATAATCGTCTTTGTCTTCGACCTTTTCCTGCTCATCAATGTTCATTCTAAACAGAAGCAGCGGCACCATCATCATCATCAACGTAACCGTCACCACCACCACGTTAATCATAATTGGCATCACCACTACAACACCACGATCATTATCATCTTAATCATAAGCATCACAAACATCATCATCATTATCACCACAGCGACCACCATCATTACCATTATCATCATCTTCATCATAACCATTCCTACAACCACTCCCACCACCATCATCATCATTATCACCATCACCACCACCATCATCATCATCACCACTAACACCACCATCCACATCCTCATCATTCCCATCGCCACTGACACCACCATCATAAACATGATCATCTATCTGCGAATGAAAGTATTCATATCATGTATTTTTTGTGATATGATTAATACATGTTCTAACTTAACAATGGAGGTTGCACTCTTCATAATGAATGTAAGGAATGTTACCAACAATTTCACAATATCACTGTTATATTATTTTACATTTACATTTCAAGAGACAGTACCACTTTGTAATACGATTTCTAACGATTAAATATGATTTGTTTAATCAAACATGACATGCGCTTTAAGGAGCATTGTCTGATTTATTCAACAAGTATCGATCGTAAATATCTTAAGGTGAAAACAATATTCAAAAGAACAGTTTGCATCCATTGGAAAGTTGTTTTTCGGCAACAATTAAAAACCATAAATATTAATATCTTGTTGATACATATCATGTTAAAATCTTCAAAAGTGAGCTACGAAGGTCCTGCTTCTTTCAACCAGTGTAGACTTGAGATTGACCCGTGATATCAGCAATGGAGAGAACCCAAGTATACTTTTGGAAAACAAATACATCGTCATTACTTCCCATGCTATAAAACATTAACATAACGGTTGATTTTAATGTAACATTATTGACTCAATGTTTTCACCCCCAGTTGCTTTGATCCTACCCAGTCCCGGACTGCCCATAAGGCAGAGTAGGCAACTGTCTATGGGCTGCACGACTTTAAGGGGGCCGATGAGACCGTGACAAAAGAAAAACAAGTATTACTAAACTAATTTCTTGACAAAGCCAATAATAATAATAATAATAATAATAATAATAAAATCTTTATTTAAAGAAGATAGACTTGTTAAGAAATACATCAGATGAAATTACATAATATGCAATTTATATAATACATTTCTTATTTTCAACAAGGTCTTCTAACAAGATACAATTTACAACAAATACATCATATTTCATCTTGAGCAATAAGAACAAAACATAAAGAATCATATATGCATGCACATATAATGATATATATTATAATTTAAAACAAATGACAGACATAAAACTACAATAACCATCTATGCAAGAACAGTATTTAAACATTAAACTAATGTTATTTACTAAAACAACATGAAGCATGTTCAGTTTATTTCATAAAGTGTGGAAGAAAGATAAGCTTTTAATTTTTTCTTAAATGTAACTAAATTGTTTGTTTGACGTATATATTGGGGTAACGAATTCCAAATTGTTTTGCTAGAAAATTCAAACGATTGTTTAAAATAGTTTGTTTTGGGTATTCGCACTAGCTTTAAATCCCCCTTTTCGCAAGATCGCAAGTTATAGTGATTATTTTGTGAAGGTGTCAAAAGGTCACGTATGTATGTTGGGGTTTGATTGTGAAATGCTTTAAATACAATAACTGACGTGAAATAGTGATTACGCTGTTCGAAAGTCAACCATTTTAGATCTTTAAATAGTATTTTTGAATTAGTGTTGTACTTTTTATTTAAAATATGTGCACCACAACGTTTTTGTATTTTGACTATTCTATTAATTTCCGTTTTGGCCGCTGAACTCCAGGTAACGCATGCGTAGTCGGATATAGGTGAGATATAACCATTATAGAAGAGCTTACGCATTTCAAGGGTTAGATATGGTTTTATTTTTTGCAAAAGAAACATTCGTGATGACATTATTGAACAAACGCTGTTAATGTGTAGTTTCCAAGATAGAGTATTGTCAATATGAAGGCCAAGAAGTTTTTGACAATTTACTGTTTTGATCACCGTATCTGAAATTTTAAGTTTTAGATCTGTTATATTTTGAGCTTTCCGTTTTGACCCTTATACCATACAAGTAGTTTTTAGTGGATTAATAATCATGTTATTAGTTTGGCACCAATCATTTACAATTGAAAGATTTGTTTGTAGCTTATTTTGAAGTGTTTGAATATTTGTTCCCACAGTGTGCAATGTTGTATCATCAGCATACATTGCAGAATCACATGTAAGATCTAGCGAAAGATCATTAACGTAAATAAGAAATAGAAGAGGTCCTAAAATAGATCCTTGGGGAACACCAGCAATGATGCTTTTACAAGTAGAGGTAGTGTTGTTTGCTTTGATAAACTGAAATCGATTGCGTAGATATGAAGAAAATAGGTCGCATGACCTATCATTAAAATGATAAAGTTTTAATTTGTGTAAAAGAACCCTATGGTCCACAAGATCAAATGCTTTTTTTAAATCCAAGAAAATTGTACCTACCAGATTTGCAATTATTGTATATCAATGTTATGTTCCGATTAAAGGCTAGGCATGGTCTTAGAAAGTAACAATAATTTATTATTTGCAAAACCAAACCATAACGTAAAACTGTTGATTTCGTTTTCAAGATGTTCATTTGAGGCTCAGACTGCAGTTTAATTCAACACAGTGCTCTTTCACTCTAGGTCATTCCTATAATGAATGCCCCCCATAAAAGCAGTTAATTTGTTCTTTGTTGGTTAAATAATTCAATTGCTGAATGAAAATATAGCCATTTGCAAATGTTTCGATATATTTCTGTTGATATAGGCCGACTAGTTGCCTGGAGGGTAGGCCACAAAGTTTCACTGTATATTGGCCTTAATTCGGTACTGATCCTACGTTAATGTTCTCTTTTGGAGCCAGTGGTTTCAATGGTTTCTTCTTACAGTTTTTTTGAACTTTTGGTTGCAACCGCAGTTCTCCATATAAATGCAGGAACGCGTTCAGAGTATCATTCTTGTCAAAATTAAGCTGCAATGTGCTAGGCGACTTAAACATGCACATTGTCAACAACAAGAAAAGCTCAATCATGTACACTAGGGTAAGGGTTAGGGTTAGGGTTACCATGTACACTAAGTAGAACTCAAATCCAGGTTCGACCCATCTCTCTTTGTTTGTGAGCAATGTCAATACCTCAATGAAAGTCACCAAGTACTAATTCTTCCTAGAGAAAAGGCTATACATATACTCAATAAAATTTCTGCTTTCGATGCAGTTGATATGTAAACAAATGGTTTAATTCAATCGAATCATTCACAATCGACTGATGATTAGAAAGAATCGTTGTAGCTCTAGAACTGTCATTTTGTTTCGGTGTTTTATGGGGCAGAAAAGGCAAAGATGAAAGAATCATTTTTTATTAACACGCAGAATATATCATAAAAGGCACTTGAAATATTGTTTTCAAATGCTTTGTACGACATAAAATATTCATACATCATGTAATCAATGAATTTAAACAATATTATAAACTATTATACGAACACATGCTACCACTGCACAGATGATGAGAAATATAACTTAGGTACAAACGTCTATCAATAAACTGTTTATAGATAGCTCCTTTATAAGTCTCAGACTAAAAATCTCGTTAATAAACATAATGTATGCAATATAAATTCATTAAGCAGCCTTTAAAAGCGTAACAACATACATCAGGAAAAAAATCTTATAAAAAAGACTTCTTTTGTTTGGTTGAGGTTTGAAAATGCAAGGTAAACTGTGTATTTAATGCTAAACTTATTACAAAAAAATCACCCGAAATATATTCGGAAAGTGGAAATGTCGTTTGGTATGAAACAAAGCGCGAAAACGGTACAGGAATTGAACCAGGGTAAGCGATGCAGACACTCCATCATACCAAATACATCACAAAACAAGTCATTATTTGAAAGCACTTTAAATTTCATATTGAATATGCATGGTAACAAGTTCGTTTTAACTTTCCTTATCTGCGATTGAGCAGATAAAATAAAACAGTTACGTCAATAACAACAGAACATGCACAAGAAATACATTTGCATGTTCAAACATGCGTACAATAATATTAACATATAACATATAAAATGGACATTATATATAACTGGTTGATTGCTGTATCCTTTAAGTTATTATTTGCAGTGATCACGCCGCAATTAATCTCGAAGGCTGTACAAATGCGAATTTATATTATCGTTTTTTCGATTTTATACACCTATTAAATGTAAAAAAAACAAGAGAAGGAATCTCATAGGATTCTCGTATTACTGCATGTAATTGCATATTAAGGACATTATAAAAACAACCTTCTTTAAATACCTCATGCATACAAAAGTTCTCAGCTGTTAAGGACCGCTTACACAGATCACAACCGAGTTAGTGAATGCTTGTTTAACCGGTATGCGTTATTTATGTTGGTGCAAACAAATGTTAAGTGTCGCGGTGTCGTAGTGAATACGGTTTTCGACTAACTATCGGAAGGTCGTGCATTTTCTATTTACTCAGGAAACGTTCCAAATATCTTCTCCAAAGACATCAAGTACTGGTTCTACGCAGAAAATGGACTAACAATTGGCACAATACGCGTTATGATTCTGATTCAATCAAGAAACAATCAGGTTAAATTAAATGTAAATTTGTCACGCAGTTTCAATACAAATTACAGCTGTGAGATGATGACCATTATAATAATGTGTTCCAGACCACGGCACACATCCTGTCAATACTTATTGGCAGTCACTTGAAAAATACTTAGGTCAGGTTTTGTTGTTGAAAGATCCGTACTAATGCCCATATCATGGCTGCAGTTAACTCTTTGAAGAAAACACATAACTCTTCGTCTGCATTTTTATGTAATTAGCCATCCTCAAGACAAACTGAACTTAAATTGCCGAATTCATATAAGTACGAGTCCGCGTACAATAACTCAAGTGCAGCCTGTCTTCGGAGATATCTACCTAGTTATGTCAAGGTTTAAATTTATATTCCCGCCAGAGTTTAAAACACCCTGAATAATCTCCTAATTTACGCGATAAAGGTGATTAAGTGTTTTTATTTCGCCTTTCCTTAATGAACCCTAAACAGGTATGCTTGGACGTGCCAGGTGTTTTGTGTTGAACATAATTGTATTTGTTTGACTCAATTTGATTCATGGCTGATCGGATACCCGGTGCTAAGTTGGTCATTTTGGATAAAAACCACCAGGTTAATGATCCCGAAGCGGACGCTCACCAGACACGATAAAAGAAGTTGACTGATACTGACAGTAGGATGGTTGCAATGGAAGTTACACTCCGCTAATGAATTAATTGTTTCTGAAAACGGATGGCATTGAAGCGTCGGGCCTATACCAGGTAGGTAGAAGGGCCCTAAAAGAAGTCCGGGTTCGGTTGGAGCACACCGGACTGCAGATGTTGCATCAAATTCCAGGTTCTGCAATCGAGTACAGTGTCATTCTTGATGTATTTAATGCATACGTAATTGTCTTTAATGTCAGATCTGTTAGAAGAAATGCTTTTCTTTAAATTCTTAAACATTGTTTGACACAGTACATTCTTTTAAAGGACTGATTAACAGCTGACGTTTTAACAGTGAGATAGTTTGTGTAGCACAAATGTTTTTGCCCGAGGAGGTAATGCACAACAGATATGCACATCAAAACAGCAGAACATTAATGGCAAGCTTATATGTAACGTAAAAACTAATTACATAACGGCTTAAATAAAAATGTCTCAACTGCAAGTCACATTCCTTTGCTATAAAATCAAACATATAACGGGTGTGGTAATAATATTATTCAGTATTATAGAAAAGTGGCAATTCATGTGTTAAGAAAATTAATTAAACTTGAAGCACAAGTATCAACTCAATAGTTAGCAATGCTTAGCCAGTAACAAAATATATCAATATAACAATTAATAAAATCACATTATTTTATATCCTTTCAGTAAATACTACTCAAAATATCAAAGTCGTTTTATAAAAGTCCATGACACTTCTTTAATAATCCAAAATCAAGTTTAAATATCTTACGAATACTTAGGATTGACCAATTTTTATTTCTTACATGTATGTGGATCTGACCTCTAAAAATATAACAAAAATGTACATGTATATTAATTTCCAAATATTAACTTATACCTTAATTGCTTTGTGTTTCTTGACAAAGAGTTTATGATTACTTGCTTATTAAAATACAAATAATAGATTCATATTAAAATAACGATGAGATATGTAAAACACGTTTGCAATTATACAAACATGTTTTTACCGTAACATTTAACTATACATACTTTCTAATACACCAAATCGCATTTCCGTTGTAATGAATATCACTTTTTACTTAACTTCATATAGTAAGCTATTGCACTCTGAACACAAGGATGTTTTTGCTACTACATCCTACAATGATGGAAGATGTGGTTATGCAGTAGCAGACTACACTTGGATGCTCCAATTCACCCCTTGTAACCAGAGTGGCAAGCTTACTCCTCCCCTCGCAGTCCACCTGTTGTATAGTGTTGGACCTGAATCCACAGACCAGCACCTGGCCCGCATAGGTCAAATGTAAACCACCTGGACGTTTTAATTCTGGGTCTGAGAAGATATTCAGGACTGATCCATCCCTGGCCAGGGTCAGGAGCTTGTCATGGTCCTTGCTTGTAATGTACAACTTGTCCCCTGTGGGACTCACAGCACACGCGCTTACTGCGAAACAGAGCAAAATCAAGATAATGAAATACTGTAAATGGTATATTATCTTACCAAATAGATTGCATTGACATTGAATTACAAATGTGTTGTTATTAATAGCATTTACCCATCTTACACATATGAATACAATCCATAAATAATAAATATTTCAGTGTCACATGAAGGTCCATTGTCAGTTTATTATGGAACAGTTTGACATCGTGATATGCAACAGGCGACTTAGAAATGAAGTGTAGCAAAATTATAAGGATGGACTCAATGACACATTACAATGAACAAGTACACATTACTGATTGAGTGGATAAAACGATTTGAAGCAATAATATATTTCCAATACAGTTACACATGATTACAATGTATAGACACATCAGTGTAACACCTCACATTTCATACAATTGCAAGTGCACTCTTATGACTTAAGTTTCGTTTATATATTGCAACAATAGCAGGACTTAAAGTTTGACAGCAATCGATGTGACGTTTTTACCTTGATACACAAATACACTTCCTTCTGCAAATCAAGCGCTATAACTGAGGGTGGTTAATACCGACATACACCACCTTTACACAAATTTGACATTCAAGTCATGTATTTTGATTATATCAGTGTCAGACATTGCCCTTTATGGAAGCACACGTGTGACAAATGTGAATTATGCAATCCCAAGTCAGTTATGCATGTAAGCTACCTTAACAAACAAATTCAGCGCAGTACTAACTAGTTAACTAACACTAACAAGTAACAGTGACCTAGATCCACTTTGACCAATCCTAAGCCATTTATACATGCGAGCTACCTAATCACACACTTACAGAACAATACATTAACAAATGTCCATTCAAGACGGCCACATGGAAGTTATCAGATAAAGTCGTTAACATATAGTTTGAAACGTAACTTGAGGTAGTTTGACTACCTGAACATTACTCATATCATGAAATAGAAGTAATTCGATTAAAATTCGTCCTGAACAAAAACAATTCAGCGCAGTACTAACAAGTTAACTAACACTAACAAGTAACAGTGACCTAGATAGACTTTGACCAATCCTAAGTCATTTATACATGCAAGCTTCCTAAGCACACACTTACAGAACAATACATTAACAAATGTCCATTTAAGACGGCCACATGGAAGTTATCAGATAAAGTCGCTAACATATAGTTTGAAACGTAACTTGAGGTAGTTTGACTACCTGAAAATTACTCATATCATGCAATAGAAGTAATTCGATTAAAATTCGTTCTCTCAGAAAGCTATTAATTGTTTAATAAAGTAGTCTTAATCATTTTGTTTGATAAAACATAATTATTTTAGTTCAATGAACATATCAATCGATACATATAACATCCAAAAGACCAATAAACCAAAAGAGCACTCAACGGATGTACCAAGCAACCAACAAAGAGACAAACCATTCAACATACAAAAACACTGATACATAAACAAAAAAATGTATCAACCAACCAATCAAACAACCTACCAACTAACCAACTAACCGACCGACCAACTATTATACTATCCGACCAACCAACCAACCAAAAGACATATCAAGCAACATATATTCCATTCCATCCAACAGAACAACCAACCAAAAGACCAACCGACCAACATCAGGCATACCATCCTACTGACGAACAAACCGATACACAAACCAACAGACATACCACCCAATCAGCCAACCAACCAAACAATCATCTAACTTACCAACGGACCGTCCAACCAATGGACAAACCGACTTACATACTTACCAATTTATCAGACTTACCATCCATCAGACAAAATAACAGACAAACCAGCCAAACAACATACTCCCAACAGACCAACCAACAAACATGCCATCTATCCAACAAACACACAACATACGATTCAACACACTAACCAACAGGCATAACAATATACCAACACATTCATTTACTAACAACCATACCAACCAACCAAACATAAGACATACAATCCAACTGGCAGGACAACTAATACATCAACCAATAGACATACAAACCTACCAACTTACAGATATATTATATTATAGACCAACTAACCAATTAACCAACCATCTAACATACCAACCAACATATAAACAAACCAACAGAACAACCAACTTACATACGATTTATTCAACCGACATGCATACCATCCAACAGACCAACCAACCAACTGACCAACCAACACACACATTTACAAACTAAATACCATACAAACCATCATACTGACCACAAACATACATACTGAACAACCACACTGACAACAGATCAATAAACACAGTGAATACAGTCAAGAGTTGACATTTACATTTTCCAACTGACACATTCAATCAATCGGATGACAAACAATAACACTACCAACACAGCGTGCTTTACAGTTCCTCAGCTCAGTTTCATGATGTCGGAACCAATTTTGAACTCAGAGTTATCATTACAGTGGGGTTAAGGACTTTGTTCCGGGAATAATCTCATTAGAATTCCTAAAAATAACCCTTATTCAACCGATGTTTAGGGATAAATCCGTTTTCAACACGTTTCATCCGAATTCATCTGTATTAAACCTTTCCGGCGGTTTTTATAGATAAATTGGATGAATTTATCTCTTAAGGGATGAATTCATCGCAAGGGATGAATTAATCCCTTAAAGAGACGAATTCATCGCTATTCAGCGCAGGGATGAATTCATCTCTTCAAGAGTTTAATCAATCTCTTCGCATGCGCAGCCGATGTCAGTGGGGACTACGGGTGAAAAGGTGATGAGTTAATCACTGCTGTAAACTAGTAGGCGGGGCGTAGACAACTATTTTTAGACGAGGATTTAATTCTGTCGGTTTTATGAATAATACAATTTATTTATTGTATACCAATGCACATTAAGGTCTCATTTGCCATCGTGCACTGGTCTTTTTTGATTAAAATTATTTCTTGGCGAACACCCAGGCAGCCGAGGTAAATTTGACCTACTTTGGCTCAAAATAAAATATTTCCCCCTGAAATGAAACTTACTATAGTCGTGAAGACTCAGCGACAACCTGTAAATAAACTCTGAATTACAAATACACACGCACAATACATTCTATAAGCTGCATACAGCATAGTGTTTCATAGCCTAAAATACACATGTAAAGTCAACATAGAATTTGTTTGTATTAACACTGAAGAATCGGAAACGTAACTTTGTGTGTTGTTAACACGGTACAAGTTGGATTACACGTAATTTTGTTCGTGCTGCAACAAAGATTTGTGTCATTGTGGCAACCGATAGTTCAGTTAAGCGGTAAAGAATATCGTTATCTTATCGTTATAATCTTATCTACACATGTGCCTGCTTGTGGTGTCACCGGCATACCAATAAACGCTTTTTATAAAAATGAGGACATCCACCAGATTTGAATTCAACATGTGTTTTGTCTGTCTAATATTATGTATCCGTAATAAGTGAAAGCAGAATAATTATATGTGTTTTCTGTTAACAGTTCAATCTAAAAATTATATATTTTATTTGGATTTTTTTTTAAAGAAATAGATCAGTTTAGGAATATAGAGAACATCAACGGGACAGTTTAATATCAATATATATTTTTTTGTTTAACCTTTAGTTGTTTAAATTAATTTCCAATTGATACTTGATTTAGAAACATAATTACAATTTCAGTTTATGACAAAGGCATATATGAAATGTTCAATAAAAAAGTGTAGCGCGACCTAAAATGTTTCAAAGTTTATCTCAATTTAAATGAAGAAGTTCAGCAGATAGTCAGTAGAGAAACCTGTACCGGTATATTTGTGTGTGAGACTAACAAAGAATGTACAACATAAGAGACCAACAAAGAATGAACAACATAAGTATTCTCATAAATGCATTGGTATCAACAAGCATTGTATAAAATTATCAAGCAAACCACATTAAGTTGAAAATTATATATTGTTTACATAAAATTAAATTTTCTTCATTTTCTTTGTATTTGTAATTAATTTCCATGTATTTACCGTATCGGGTAATTCATATACGCCCCGCGAGCTACAGCTCGCGATAATAACTCCGCCTTTTCAGTCCTACGCATGCGCAGACCTAGCAAAAGCTCACATACTAAACTCCGCCTTTTAACCCGTACGCATGCGCAGAGTGCTATCATCCATAATAAGCCCTAACAATCCCAAATAATCCGTGTTCTACCCAAAAATTCCCTAAAAAAAACCTAAAATGGATTGTTAGAGATTAATTCCACAAAAACGGATTGTTAGAAATTAAGCTCCAAAAATATTCATCCCAAAGCCACCCATTATGTGCGGAACAGAGTCCCTTACCCGACTGTAGAATAAATTTTCAATGTTCCATTCTGAATGAATATTGGACTTAAATCTGACTTATAGAGATGTAACTAGGTTTCAATATGTCGGTCGTATTCTTCAACGGACCTTAACCATTTGTAAAATTCAGCTAGGATGTTATCAGACCAAATGTTCTGAAAAAATCCTGCAGATTAAAGTAAACATATAGCTTCTTTAGCGTTAAAATGTTTCCTAAAGCCATATATGAAAAACTGCCCCGCTAATTTTTAACAAACCTGAACTATTTCCAAAATAGGTTGATATAACATTACAGACAAGAGGCCCATGATGGCCTTAAGCGCTCACCAGAATTAAATGTACACCAACTGTCAAAGACTTGACCTGGTGACATTGTGTTTACCCCTCTTGAACCAACTGCAAACATGATTTTATATTGTAAGGATATTCTTGACATTTTGAAATGGATCGATCAAGATTTTTGAGTTATCAATGTGGCTTCTATTAAGTTAATATGGATAATCTTAGATTTATCCTGGTATGGACGCACGTGAACCAATTAGAACTCGGCCTAGGTATTGCAAAGATAAATATACTGACCAAGTGGTATCAAGAGTAAGTAAACATGTGGCCTCTAGAGTTTTAAGAAAGCTACTGTACGACTTGGGTATTGAGAGTATAAACAGGGCAAGAGTGCAAATACATAACTTATATTCTGCGAGTCACACGTTTGAAGCAACTGACTAATTGAAACAGCTGCTTTTTGTTCCATGATTCCATCCCTTAAAACCTCTTGATTTTACAAAGGGGTGTGATTTTGGAAACTCTTCATGGGACAAATATCCAAGCCCCTTTGGTGGTTTCAGCCAAGCCCAATTAATTGTTTCAGTAATACTCTTCACCTTTAAATATGGAACTATTATCTAACCCATTTAGTCATTGAAAGATAGGACAATTCAAACCATAATCAGAGTTTTATTTAACGAAGAGGTTACTCGTGTACGCCATGTGTAAATTAGGTGTAGAGACATTTGATTGTTATCAAGTCGTGTTTATGTCTATTAATATTATCTCACTTAAGGTTCAACTCTCTGACCTTTGTGTCTTGGTCTGCACTAGGGAGGACATGACTATCTGACTGGTCTTCGCTGGGGAAAGAGAAAATGCAAAGCTTAGAATATCGCATTAAGATGAATTGACTCACGTTGTAATTAATTTGAATATTTGTTTTTAGATTCTTTATGTTGTTGAGAAATATCCGGAAATATAAAACTGGTAATTCACTTATAACATGCAGTCAAAATTGAAATAACAGCAGTATGTTCCTATGTTGTCGTCAATACTCACGTAATGTCTTCATAGATTACGCATTCAGATTAATTTCTTTGATTGCTTGTGATTAAAAATCGATATTTATGTTTTAGCGATAGCTATGCACTAAAGCCACCGGATATAAAATTCCTCTTATTGATAATCTCCAAATCTCCTCCGAAACTACACATACAATCCTTCTAGGTCCAGGTAAATTTCCAGTGACTTAACAAAATTCATGGCCATATTCTTCAAACATTACGATTTTATTTAATGACGTCGCAAGCAAAAATTCTCTTATTAGGTCCAGGTAAATTTATAGTGTATAACATGTTGTTCTGACTTAACAAAATTCATGGCCATATTCTTCAAACATTACGATTTTATTTAATGACGTCGCAAGCAAAAATTATCTTATACATGACGTCGATGTTAATTGACGCGAAACGCAACCTTGAAATACAGCTTTTGATTTCTTGTTAAGAGAAATAATACAAATCTAATACTTTTGCGCTGTATGGCAATTTCAGAAAAAAAGCGCAAACCCCTCTAGAATAAATTGAAGACCATTTACAAACTCTATTCAACGTCGGTTGAGTGTCACCATTGATTCTTTGTTTAAATCGAAATACACTACTGGGTTAAAGTGGCGAGGAATCAAATGATAGCAGATCATGGCAAAGTTTGATTGATTTCCCATAGGACATAAATAAACGGATATTTACAGAGATAGAGGATTTTCTCACTGAGAAGATGGTAATCCACATCGGGTGAGACAGATTAGAAATGGAACGAGGTCGATACCACAATATTGCTCGGGATAAAAGGAAATGTAAATTTTGTATTCTTAACGTCGTAGAAAGTTAATACCATTTCTTATTTATTTGTCCATTATACAAATATATTAGACAAACATATTTAAAGTCATATTATAAAGCATGGAAAACATTAACTAAGTTTGATATATTAATGAGAACCCCCCCCAAAAAAAAACCCAAAAGAAATCATTATTAATGTGTCTAAATATTTATATATATACTGCGAATTGTGTACGGAACAATTAAGAAACAAATTAAGTCATCTTAGTTATTAACAACTAACATTATTGATGTTAGAGGAACATATAATTTTCATAATTATTATCATTCATGTCATCAAACTTGTGAATAATTATGCGTTTTGCTAAAACGCAATTGTATGCTTAAGAGCTGATAAATGTTGTTCTTGTTGTTTCCTTATTTTTTTAAGTAAAGCTGTGATGTGTGTACACTTTTCAAACATTCAGTTACTTTTAAATATTTATGTCAGGTAATATTTCAATAAGTTATTCTGCCTAACCTGAATTAAGTAAATTAAATTTGCTTATGGATTGAATGCATGTACTTTTTTTAATAAATAATCATTATATCACAAAAGAAAAGTGTTGTGTCGTATAGTACATTTGTTATCAGGTTAACCAATTTATTCAAATAATATTATTGTTATGATTATGCATTTTAAAAGTCAGATTCACTCGAAATATTGATACGAATGTACTTGTCAATAATGACATAAATATGGAAACACTTTACATAGTTATTTTCTAATTAAGAGTTTTGCGGAAATGGAAACAGTGCACGTGTTGAAACATATATTATTCAAATACTATTTAGGATTTGACCGTCAAAATTTAGATTTACATTCTTCCACAAAATGGGATATTTTCTCATGTTTACTGATTTGTGCTGCCCATGCCATGGCACATATGATTAAGATTCAAAAATAAATAAGAAAATACACAATAACGAATTGAACTCATATTCAATAACAATAAATCTGATCGACATAAAAAATTTAAAAATATGATATTTTTATTTATACTGATTTCTGCTGCCCATGTAATGGCACATATGGTTTGAATTCAAAAATAAGAAAAAAATAACAAAAATAATTAGAATCATATTCAATAACAATGAATCTGGTCGACTATCTTAACAGGGATTTGGTATAAGCTATGTTTACAACCAGTCACAATCTCTGCGAAGATATTTACCAAATCAAAGACCAACGAGTATTCAGGGGAGGTATACCAACCTACCTTCAACTGAGCTTCGTATCTACTGAATCGCTCCCGCTCATTGGCCGCGTGTTCCACTGCCTTCTCTTCTTCATGCTGTGTCAGGATATCCGCTTCGTATTTCTCATGGTTGGCAGCCAACTGGGCAAGACTGGTGTCAGTCGTCTGACGGGCCTCTTCTACCTATAGGATTAATGGTTTTGAGTTACAGGGTGTCAGATTTTTAAAGTTTGGCAGAATGTTCAGATAGGACTTTGAATAAGTGAGGGTGACATTGTAGCTAATAAGTGACAGGAGTTACATTATGGTAACATGGCCATAATTTTAAGTTAGAGGGGAGGGGATTAAGCTAGAGGGTGAAACACATATATTTGTACCTGATGTGGTATTCTTACAAAATGTAAAGGTTTCAGTAAAAGGGAAGAACATAACTTAAACAATACGAGGGTACTTTTGTCATTCCGGGTTATGCCCCGACCTTCTATAAATAAGCCTCATACCAGTCTCTCATATTCCTCCTTCTGTCTGTCTGCCTCAGCTTGCAACTGATGGACCAACATCTCAAACTCTTTTCTCTCCTGTAAAACATGCAGGCGTTTGATTGAGGAGTAGTCAGACATAGAAATCAATACTTAATGAACTTTTTAAGATTTATGTTTTGAAACATGTTTTACTTCACATATCTCTGTTCGCGTCGGTCCGAACCTTCCCATCGATCCGTGAGTGTAACGAGTCCATTTTAAATAACACTCCAGGAGTGCTGGGCAGTACAGTTTTAGTAATTGTATGTTTATAAATGATTATTACGACAATCATCCGCATGGAGTCTACGGACGAAAATTAAACAGTTTTTATTTTAGGTGAATTTGGTCATAAGTTTGTAATCCACGTGAGTGCTAATAAGTTTGTAATGTATGTGAACAATGCTGACAGTCTTTCCTTTCTGCTCAATGTTTTAAATCAAAGACACTTAACAAAGGGGTCCTTAGTTCACGTTTTTTTTCATATGTGAGGCATTCCGCCTGGCCAAGACAGTCGAACCATCTTAACACCTCCGAAACTGGTGTCGCTATCTGATTTATATCTTGTAAAACGAAAACGGTTGAAAACTTCACCTCAGCCCATTTTCTAAGATAATTTACAAGATAATCAGAGATGAACTCTGGTTATCGGATCCGCAGAAACCCGTTGAAAAAATAACACCCCTGACATATGAATTACTTGCTTACACGAATTCTCTACTTGGAGATTGATGTAAACATGATTTACTTATAGTCATGAGAATGATAATACATACAAGCTTACTTTCACATATACCTCCCAATCAATGGGTTATAACGTCAGTTTAAACTCCTCGCGGCATGCAACCATGGCCCATTGACTTACTTCTCTCACCGGTACACATTTATACACAAGGTTGGATAGCAGTAAGTGATGGGTAAATTTTCTAGAGGTGTTGAGCAGGATTTGAACAAGAAACCATTCAAGTCTTACACCAGCGGCCTAAATATTATGCAACAAGACTTATGCTCGCAAACACGTACACTCTATCACTGTGAATTATCGAGTGTACTGCAAAATCGCTCGACAAAATACATATCAAAGTCTGAAGATTTCTAGTTTTTTATGTAGTTTTATACGATGTAAGTATCATGTAAAAGGCTCTGACGCGTTAAACATACCTGAAGTGTGCGATTGTGTTGTTTGTTCATATGTCTGAAAGCCTCCTCGCTCTGTGTCATTCTCGTTTGCAGTTGGGCGACTTCTCTTTCCTACAAAAATAGATAATGTCTGTCATTATCATTTCATGTGCAATTATGCCTTTCATATACTCTCGATCCCCAAAAAATCTTAGTTTTCCATGCTACTTGAATCGGTAAAAAGCTTCAGTAAGGGTAAACAACAAAAATACAGACAGTTTATAGATTCTCGTTCGTGCATCCAGTCTATGGCTTACCTTCGTTTATGTAGTGCTTTAATTAATAAACATATCCGCTTTTCCCTTGTGAGACCGCTTACTTCAAGGAAAATGACATAATGACGCACGAAACGGTTTAAAATTGGGTAGCGCAATGAAGAATAATACAGAGTAAAATATTTAGAACACTTCATTTTCAAATACCGGACACTTTATTCAGTATTTATTAAGACCCCAATGCGCTCGCCTGAGACCAGAATGAACTAAATTATTATGAGAAGGTGGACTTAAGGAGAATTAAAGTAGTATGTGAAACAAAACTATTTATATAATGCACTAATTAAAACTTTAGATTAGTTCATGGGTGATAACTCAGTTAAGCACTAGCTGGTTCTAACTCCTGCATAAAAACTGTCTATGCAAGGTTCGATTTGTCACTTGTGAATTATTTCAAATAGATTAAATGGAGAAATTCAAATTACAGCTATTGATAAACCATGTTTAATGAATAAAATATCATCATGATCATCATGATCATCATCATCATCAGCAGCAGCAGCAGAAGCAGAAGCATTACAAACACCCCCACCAACCCCACCATCCCCCACCACCTTCATCATCATCGTCATCACCATCATCATCATCATCATCATCATCATCATCATCATCATCATCATCATCATCATCATCATCATCATCATCATCATCATCACCAACATTACAAACACCCCCACCACCCCACCACCCCCACCACCCCTACCAACCCCCAACCACCAGCATTATAATCACATCATCATCATCATTATCATTATCATCATCATCATCATCATTATCATCATCACCAACATTACAAACACCCCCACCACCCCCACCACCCCCACCACCCCCCACCACCCCTATCATCCCCCAACCACCATCATTATAATCACATCATCATCATCATTATCATCATCATCATCATCTTCATCATCATTATCATCATCATCATCATCACTATCATCATCATCATCACCAACATTACAAACACCCCCACAACCCCACCGACCCCACCACCCCTACCATTCCCCAACCACCATCATTATAATCACATCATCATCATCATCATCATCATTATCATCATCATTATTATCATCATCATCATCATCATCATCATCATCAACATCATCATCAGTATTTCTGTAAATATTATAATCATACTCAAAAAAACACTCAAAATGCGTTAAAAGGCTGCACTTTAAAAAAAATTAAAAGCTATACTAATTTTCCCTTGGAGAAAAATATTTTTCAACAATCACGAACCATTTTTTGAACTCAATTGAAATATTATTAAAATACACATTCTCAGCTAAGTTTAGTATTTGCAAAAATGTGACAACAAGAGAGTTGACTTGGTTTCAGTAATACCATTACTGAAAAACGTCACCGCCCCTGATTCGCGTGTTTTTTGACGAACAAAACCATTTTTGAACCAGATATGATAAAAAAAATCCTAGCCATTTGCAAGGAGGGCTGAATAAAAAACGTGATTTCTAGAGCTTCAAGAAGGATTTACTGAATCCATATATTTAAAAAACTGACCAGCGTCGTTGTGGCCATGTGATTCAACATACTGGAACCATTTTCAAACTCAGCTGAGATATCATGAGAACAAACGTTCTTATCAAACTTGTTTCTTAATGAATGGATAAGTATTGTGACCTAAAGAATGTGGACAATGTTTTACTATAGTGAAATAAGGAAAACAGACCGATCCCTATCGCGGTCTTTTTCCAACGGACCGGAACTGTTTTCGAACTAAGATATCATTAGAACAGATGTTATGAGCAAGTTTCATGAATAACAGATTATCGATGTACTTCGTGAGAGATCGAAAATGTTACTATAGCCATAAAAGGAAAACTGTCCAGACCCCTGGTGGCAATGTTGTCAAAAGGACCGGAACCATTTTCTAAGCCGAGCTATCGTAAGAACATATGCTATGACCAAGTTCCATGACGATTGGAACATGAATGTGACTTCAAGAGCATTAACAAGGTTTTACTATACCCATATACAAAAACACTGCCTCGCCTGTTGGTAAAACTGACACGCACAATGCCGACTATGTATATAACCGTCAAACTTGATATTTAGAGAATTAAAACTTTAAGAACATATTAACACACTTTTACAGAAAATGGTCTTATAAAAAACTATAATGTATGAATGTCCAGTGTCCAAACGACTAACAAAGACTGTTGTCACATGCTCTGTACTTTTTGTCATTTCCAAAACATAATTTAAACTGTTTTGTAGTGTAGGCCTTCGCAATTTTAAATTTTGGTTGATATTTTTATGTTTATTTTAATCATAGTTAACCTATAAATGAATGATAAAACATAAAGATTACAAATCAAACATACATTGAAGGTAACCAAATAATCTCTAAAAATATGACCGCATGCGATTCAATATACCTGTGTCTGGATTTTCTCCTGAAGACTGGTGACTGTCTTATTCAACACATTGTTTTCCTCTTCACTTGCATCCACCTTGCTCTGAAGCTAAACAATAAATACACATTTGCCATAAATGATTATTTTCTTAGTATACTGCAATACGAATGATATTCTTGTAAGCACATGGTATATCTCATTAAATTGCATGGAATTATGTCTGGTTGTCTACCTTAGGGCCAGGGAATACACTTACATGTGTATACGTTGTTCCGAAAACTCTGAATACACAGCAATACACATATCATTTGTTTGTAAGAAGTTTGTTTGATAATTTAAAAATCTAAGAAATTTATTCCCGGTCACAATAACAACTCACTTTAAGATGAAATTTAAAGCTCAGACTCGTTTAAGGGATTAAACCTTGTGCATCGTTTCACCTTAACAAAAATAAGAATTTTTTCCGAAACTATTGACAATTCGGCCATTTTATGCTTTGTGTATGTTGTCCACAACATTGAAACAATCATATTAAAACGTATTAAAAGATCCGTCAGATAAATATTTGCGCTCAGCTTTAGTGAACATAATATTGTTTATCAAACGTGAACAACGTTTGTTATCAGGGCTATTTCATGAAATAATGTGTGCGACAGGGGAAACGCCATATTTTAACATGGGGTCTCACAAACACTCTTCTTTCCAATCATAATTGACATAAAACCATTCAATCTATCAGCCTCACCAAACGTATATTACTACATTTGCGTCAACCCCTCCCACACATTTCTTTTTCTTTAAAATAGCCCTTAGAAAAATGGATAATAAAGTCTGATAAGCTATTGGTTTAAATCTATGCATTATTTTATTTTAGATGCAAACATATATGCAAATTCAAATTATTTGACTTTGCAATGAAGTTCTTTCCTAATTATTGCAATACTTCACAATTACTTAATTGTTTATCTTTACTAAATGCAAAAATATATTGTTAATTATTTTTCAAAGAAATTGTAAATTCAAACGAAAAACCGAACCAAAATCACATATGTCATGAATACAACAAAGTGTCAGGTCAGGTTATTGTCCCAAGTCATACCTTGAGATTTGCGTCCTGTACATGTATAAACTGCTCTTTATTCGTGCCAATCCAATTCTGAGCCTGTTTTAGTTCCAAGGCCGATTTCGCCAACTCTGCTTTCATTATCTCCATCCTGTCTTCGCCTTTTTTCACGAGAGACTGAAGAGCTTGCACCTGTTCCTTTGAGCTGCCAATATTACGGAAAAAAACATTTCTGTTGATGTTTTGATTGTTGGATTGTCTCCAAATTTGTGTAGAAAATGCATAATTGTGACTGTTGAGCATTATTATTATTATGTTAACAAACATATGCTTACTATTAAACGGTTGATTTGCAATTTATTCTCTAAAACGCACTTAAAATGGTAGAAATGCCTCCCTGAAATCCTAAAGTCTATTTTGGATAATCTTATTAGCATTGGCATCCTTTATATATTATTTATATTTATTCTTCGTTCTTTTGAAGTCTTTTCAAAAATCTATTTTCTACTTTTTGAAATCTTAAAAAGCTTGGAATTCGTATTTCACAAAATCTCTCCGTAATGATTGTAAAATATTTTTATTTGTTAGCACATTTTTAAAAAAAGTTTACATTTCAATCTATTTACATAGTCGAATATAAAAGCATGCCATCTACATAGGGATACATCTTGAAAGCGAATTTACAAGTACAAATAAACATTTGTTAAAATGCATTCTGATTTCAAGCCTTATTTAAATTTAATTGAAACCGACGATTGCACACACTTATGCAACTGACCTGCAACCTGCTTATGCTTATATAAAAAAACATGACAACAAAAACAACTAGAATAAAGCTTGAACGCATTCCAAATTTCAAATTGCATATTGCACCATTTTTGTGTGGTATCTTCAAATTCTCTACATGGTTTAGGCATCTAAGATCAATATCGTAGTTTATTTTTTTGTTATATCTGGCAACAAACAAACATATTTGTGCTATTTAAATGATCTATTATCGAAACATTCAAAATGAAATGGTAACCCATATTGCGCAGATGATATTATTTTTTGTTAAAAAGTTATAAAAAGCATTATGCAGATTCGATTTTCGACGACGAAATTGTTGACGATGATGATGATATTAATGGTAATGCTAATATTGGTGTAATTAAAATGACAATAATGATGATGATGGAGATGATGATGATGATGATGATGATGATGAGGAGGAGGAGGAGGAGGAGGAGGAGGAGGAGAAGGAGGAGGAAGAGGAGGAAGAGGAGAAGGATGGTAACATAGACCCTGTTTTATGAATAACATTTATATAAGTATAACTAAATATGGCCCTTTAATCCACATGAGTGAGAAAACTTTACTCGTATAATGGTTCATTACAGAATATTATGAATTTGTCCATTACAATTTGGTAATTTAATCAATAATTATTAAATATTGAAAAGACAGAACTTGTAGGTGCAATGATGATATTGTAAATTAAGTTATTGATAGGAATGGAAAAGATAACATCCGTTAATAGAAAACTCTAAGTAATTATAAAAGTGCAGTAAGGCAAATTAACAACTCGAAATGCAGTTACATTTATACAAGAAGTGGTCAGAACAAATAATAACATGCTCTTTTAAAATATCAATAGCCGAAATATACCACATATCAAATTGCACTATGTAATTTAACGTTTGGAAGTAATTTAGCTTGACACAGGTACAAAGGTAACCAAGAAAAAAATGTGATGAAAGCAACTTGAAAATTATTTGGCAGAATATATCAGTCATAATATATCCTCAACATTGTCAAATAATTGTCAAGTTGCTTTCATCACATTTTTTTTTTTGGTTACCTTTAATCCCCAACTCTTTCTAATCAAACCCTCATATTTGATTTAAAATCATGTTTCTATATTTACATGTTACACAAATTGCTTCTCTTCATCTATTAACTGTCTTAACATTGATTTAATAACAAAGAAACAATTACAACATTTTTTGCAATTTTATTATCATCATGTATGATAAACTTTGTTTTCATTTATAAAACAAACAAAATCTATTCGTTTTAAATCTTATACAATTATCTACACAATACCTTTTCAGTTGTTTAATGTCCGCTTTCACCTACCTAATCTCGGCATCGAGTCTGCTTATGACAATCTCCTTGTCTCTCATCCATTTGATTGTTTCGTCTAACGACGAAGTACTATTTTTCTCCTTGTTCTGGAACTCTTTCACCTGGGCCTGAAGTTGCTCATTCTCAGCGTTCAACTTTATCTGTTCTTGCGATCTCTTCCCAACTTCTCTTTGGAGCTTTTCTAGTTCCTGCTGTTTGCTGTTGTATATCTTCTGCAGCTGCTTCTGATCTGTTCCAGCCTTATCCAGCTTAGCTTGAAATTCAGCGATAGAAGAGTCGCGCTCTTGTAAAACTTGCTGTATGTCTTCTAGATAAGGGCTCATCTAAAATCAGTAAATTCAATACCTAGTATCAAGAACAAACTCAATTATTTAGCTAAACTCCGAATATAAGTTGTGATTTTCCACTAAGCTGAGCACCGAGAATATATATATATATATATATATATATATATATATATATATATTCAGCAGGAATTTTCAGCACATTTGTTTAATACTTAGAAAAGGCTTACATACATTTTTAAGATCACCTTTAACCTTCATTATATATATATATATATTCAACAGGAATTTTCAGCACATTTGTTTAATACTTAGAAAAGGCTTACATACATTTTTAAGATCACCTTTAACCTTCATTATATATATATATATATATTCAACAGGAATTTTCAGCACATTTGTTTAATACTTAGAAAAGGCTTACATACATTTTTAGGATCACCTTTAACCTACATTCCTTAAGAAACATCTAAACACTTTTCAGATGTTGACAGTTCATCCGCAGTTCAAGTCACTTATATTCTACTACATATGCTCTTATCGCCTAGTTTTACGTAAACTCAGGTTTGAGGCATTCTCGTAAATATATTTGTGAACATATAGTTGAGCATGCTTTTAAAATCATTTTCTAAATTGCGAAAACTCTAAAAAAAATGCGCTAGATTTTGACTTTAATACCATATTGATACTTGGCCCAGTGGTATGACTAGTTTGGCATTTGGAAGGAAATATGTTAAAAAAGAAGATCTTACACGCCCGACAGTAAGGAGCTGTGCTCTCTGGAAGTTAAAAGAAAACAGTAATATAAAATTTATGATTCGAGGGAGTTAATGAAAAACAGTTTGTCTTATTATTCAATAACGATAAAAAGTAAAAAATGAGGTAAGTCAATGATGATAGATAAACATTCTTGAGTAAATTTGAGTAAGTGGTTGGCGTGAATAAACCGGTCGATTTGTTTAAGTTTAACAAAGAATGAAACACAATAATATGATAATAGGTGCTACCTAATTTACGGGCAAACGCTTATTTGATGTTTGATAAAAATAACACGGGTAATATATGTCTGCACATTATCATGCAACAAAACATTCAATTTCTTTACAAAACAATATGTAATTTAGCAAAGCAATAAAATATAATTTGTTTAAATCTTAAACAAGGTTATGAAGCTATGCTTTATGTAAAGCAACCCCTTGTACTGTTTTCAAACTCTTAAACATGTATTTCATTTTTTGTTTCCATTTTTCAAAACAATGTTTGAATTAAAAAAAAATAATCTCGCGAAACTGTGCATATGCAGGGATGCCATTTATGTTTTAGAGTGAGATTATTTCTAAAACGATTTTATTTAACTTAAGCATAAAAAAGAAAGGTGCCGTATTTCATTACTTTGGTCCCATGTCTAAATCATCGACATCGTAAATGTATCCCATGCATATGTAAATGAAAAACTTTGTGTACTTAATAAATGTAAATAAATATATAAATGCAACAATGCTTGCGGGAGTGTTTGCGTCTATCTTGAAAGAAGTGCACAGACCTCATTCACTGCGCAAAATTACACAAACCAGAAATATCACCTTTGGCTTTGGACACAATACTCTTTGCATATCTTCCGCACTGTTAGAGCTTATGTCATGAAATGTGGTAAACTTATTGTATTTTTCTGAATCCTCAGGAATCAACAGTTGGTAAAAACTATCGCTTATGGCATACACAGATTGAACTTTACTAGGTTGGTGCTAAGGAGAAAATACTAGTAGCAAAAATTTAGGTTTATGATGAAGACCCACATCATAAGCTTAACGCTAAATATATGAGTGTACCTGTCACTTTATGTGTGAGACAAAAAATAAACAACAACATATTTATTATCACGAATTTACTGTTATCAACAAGAATTGTTTTACCAGTAAATAATTTACCAAACCATATTTAAATAAAATATAATCAAATATTTTTCACCTGAATGTAATTACATTATTTCGTTTATTTTCATTTCATTTAATTCATTTTCATGTTTTGAAAGTAAAGATATTCAGTCATGGAATGTGGCGTTAAACATATAGACAGCAGCTGCGTATTGCATGTGAATGAGACGTTTCCACATGAATATGATTATTAAATAACAACCCGATTATTAAACTGCATGTACATCCCAATTGATTAAAGTCAAGGTTTTGTATGTTCAAACTCATAAACAAAATAACACATTCAGTATGTTCATTTATACCCCTATCTTCTTGTTTCTGTGCACTCAACACATGTAGTATTAGACACACTGTTATGAGTTTGCATATATTCGGTAAGTTCCTACCACGCGTTTGTTAGTTAAAAAAGACGCTCAGTCATGGCACGTAATGTCAATGAGTTGACTACATCAAAGATGTAGAACCAAAAAAAATACTCCACTCATCCAGTACGCCTTCTATGAAGAAATAATAACAAGCAGTCATCAAATAAAATGAATACCGTATCCTTTCGCTTCTTATATGGTCTTCAAAAGTAAGTAATCAGTGGTAATCAGAGACAGTTGACAAGACTAAACTTCTGCTTTTCGCTTTTTTGCAATTTTTTCAAAGTGTCAGCATAATGTGCAAAATAATAATGGTAATACACAATGGTCTCAGGTGTGTCAAATGAATTTTTAGGCAAGGATTATTAATTATAGGTATAAGTTCAAGTGTACAGCACACTCTTTTGTAATTAAAATTTTGCAAAGTGTGCTACTGGCACTGCATAATGCACATTTATATTTAAGCAAAAAATAACATTCATTTATATAATAAACAAGAAATCTGATACTTAAAAACAACTTAGTAGATATTGTTTAATGTACAATGTATTACTCAAAGTCATCATCACACAATGAGACAACACAATGGTCTCTAAACAGAGTGTGCTTTTTAATTGTGGCATACATTTTATGAATTAATACTAGTAATAGAAATACAGGAAAAAAAAAACGTCTAGAGCTGCCTGGGAACTATCATTTTTAATATCAACAATTCATTTGACATGCCTGATTGCTAATTGTTAATTTCACTATTCTTTCACATTGTTTTCACACCTGATATTTGTTATGCTGTATATTCTTTTTGCTTACAGACATACAGAGTCTCGTCACAATAATTGCAGTTTCTTTACAGTCCACTAACGTTGAACACTAGAGAGTCACAATTGCTAATGTTTCAGTCCCGGGCAAGCTTTTTAGGTCCATAATTGCTTCGTTGTTGAGTACAAAGCTCAGCAGAGCAGAATGTTGTTGAGCAGAATGCTGCATGGAATGTGTGAAGTCCAGTATTTGACAGAGCAGCTTCTAAAAGAAAATCAAAAATAATCCATAAAATGTACATATGAATTAGTCTATTTCCAATGTGTATGTAAGCACATTTTGATTTTTTTACAGTTTGAAACAGTTTGGTACGAAAATGATCGAGTATGAGTCGGAGATACAATATTGTTTACAATCACAACGTAACTTCATACATCACAAAAGAAAGGGTCTTGAGAATAATCACGTAGAATATACTCAAGAAATAACTCCAAAACTTAATAAAATGATAACTTTTATGTTCCATTAGTTTGACTGAATAATAATGACCTTAAATTTAAAATCGGCAAAATTTTGTATGTGCCGAAAACAGTTCCCATGCTATCATAGGTAATCTTTAGCAATATTACATGTATATAGATTGATGTTTTATGTAACCAAACGCAATATTTTAATTGAATAATGACTTACCAATCGAGTGCATTCCATTTATTTATTAAATTTCAACAATGTAAACATCCACCAGAGTATGTCAGTTTCAATTTTTACTTCTTAATGACGTATCGACGAAAGCAGTGACGTCACACAGTAATGTATAGTTGACGACGAAAGAAACGCGGCCGTTCATGTTGTGAACAAATTAAACTTTTAAACAATTGTTTATTTATGTAAAGGGATAATATTGACTATAGAATATTGGGTTGATTGAAGTTAATTCGAAACTAATCTTATTCGGTATTGTAAACCGGAAGTACGCAAATAATTTAGACGGGTTATCTTTTTTAAGATTTTGTTAACAACATCAAGAGCAGTTTTCAATTTGCAATGCATTAAGGGAAACAGGAAGTTTCACACATGGAGGCAAACAGACGTATTTTGATCGTAGAAAATCATAATACAATAACATAGAGTACGATTCGCTACTTAATAATTACTGCCATGCCGTATTATTTCATGAGGAATGCATCTACGTGTCATATAGCGTTTGTCGAAGTGCCTATGTGCTCCAGCGCTCTATGATTTTCCATCGCGAAAATAGGTGACGGCAGAAATTATTTGACTTGTATCCCTATAAGGTAATGTCTCTTTGTATTTCAGAAAAGTGATACAAATAATCGGTCAACGCCCGCTTCGCGGGCTTTTGCCCGTATTATTAATTATAATAATAACTGTATGGGTATTAACGAGCATGGAATACAAATCTCAAGCAAACCACATTAATTTTCTTTATAATATTTTTCGCCAGAATTAAATGCTTAATTTAATTTCTTTCCATTTCATGTGTTTTCATTTTTATATATTGACATTTACGTGTAACTCTTCTACCCCCATCCCGTCGCCAATATCAGTAAGAAACATTTTGTTTTCAATTAATTGATAACAAGGTTTAAATTTTTGTTGTCATTTGTTAGTCGCATATTTACCGCATGAATTCAAACATATTCTTTTTAATTTGTTTTTGCTTTACATAATAAAATAATGGTTCTACTGATCACTTAGTAAAATGGTATTGAGTTTTTCCGCTTTTCTCCCGTTGATCAAAAAAGGAATGGGCTTCTTTGTGTGTACCATCCTTTAAAAAAATACACACCGTATCAACCATCAATCATCATCACCATCACCAATAGCAGCATCATCGTCGTCGAGGTCGTCTTCGTCGTCATCATCGTCATCGTCGTCGTCAGCTTCGTCGTCGTCGTCGACATCATCATCATTAACATCAGCGTCGTCGACGTCATCATCATCATCAGCAGCAGCATCAGCAGCATCATCATCATCGTCGTCGTCGTCGAGGTCGTCGTCGTCATCATCATTATTATCATCATCTTCATCGTTGTCGTCGTCGTTGTCATCATCGTCACCATCATCATCATCATCATCATCATCATCATCACCATCATCATCATCATCATCATCATCATCATCATCATCATCATCATCAATTTTAATCTTTAATACTTGAGTAGTTATATTCTGAACACACAATTAACCAAGTGGTAATACATTCGTAAGTATTGACGAAATACTTTTGGCCCTTGTTATCTGCTTCGTAATGATAAACTTAAGTACCATTTAATTGCTTTTAACAACACGCTATACATACGATATAAGATCACTATATGACCCCAGAACGCCGTTTTGATTCCCACACTTCGCTAAAAATCATAGCCTGTGTACACTCACCATTGGTTGCGATGATTCGCATCCGTTTGTAGACGGTTGATCTACTTTATTCACTTCATAATCCGATGTTTTCATACATGGCAAATCCTGTGCAAAGAGCAGATTGCCAGTGTTGCTTTTTTTGCTTACAAAATATACATTAAATAGAACATGTTAATATAAAAAACTTACATTTCCAGATTTAGAGACCTGGTATGATATATAATGTTTGTAAGAGCAATTATAATTAGTTTTACAAGTCAAAGTGTATATAAATCAAACGATAATCCAACAACTAATGCTAAATTGTAGTGCATTCGTGTGTTAGCAAAGCGACACACATGACTAGTCAATGCTTCAAACATATCAACAGGAAATATGTTTAGAATTATAATGTTTACTACCATGAAATCTCCTTAACAGACCACTCAATACAATATTAATTTATAAAACGTTCCCTTTTAGATATCGGATGCAGTTGTATATTTTAAAACAAATAAGCCATCAGTCTTTGTTTGTTTTGTTTTTAAAAAGCTACTTAGTCAGACATACAGCCACTATCACGACACACCTGGTGCCCATAAACACTTTGATAAATAGTATGCAAAACTATAGTGCAATTTACAACTGCCATACTTACAGTAATTATAAAGTTGCATCTTCAATTATATTTTTTTTAATTTAAAATATTCTGACGCATAATTATTTTAATAGTCTAACGATGTGATAATTTCAACATAGCACCGTTCGATATATGTTTTGATGATTAAATGGTGCATGCTTTCGGTAGCCACTAAACACATCACAGAAAACAGAGACTCAGTACTTTAATGTTTTCTTTAAAAGATAATATAAAAAACATTGAATGATGCAAACACAAATATACTGGTATAAGAATACCCTTTTCTTATGTTAAACATCATGTCTTTAACCTCATTGTGACCTTCACAATAAAGTGTATTGAAGCACAAATGTGAATTGATGTCGTTATGATATTATGATTATGTGTGCCAATTTATTTCGGTATCCAAGTATTGGCAATACACACCATGCCTCTGACTAACCATTTCGGCACATCATGTTTACACTAAAACTAAGCAGTGCAAAATATGAAGAATATAAAATTAAGGGAATTTTTGATGATGATTCAACTGAGCGATTGGAGAAACCATGTACGAATATGTTTGTTATAGTACCTGCATGAAAATTCCCCATATATAATGTACCCAGTGTGACCTTGACCTGCAAGAGTGTACGTTTATTTATGTATTTGACAGGATTGTGATCTGTGACAATATTTTTGTGAATCACGTCAAGAACAATAAAGATATGAGTCGAACATGAAAATCTACGTCAATTTAATCCATATACGTAATATGCACAATTTGAAATCGACTAAGGATGCATGCTGGATTCAGAGCTGGGCGGAGAATAGGGGAACAGATCTTCAACTGCACAATTATCATTGAGATACACCTGAACAACAACGTGAGCACTTCCAATTAAAAAAAATAAGAAAGTGTTCGACCGCGTGTAGTTTGACATGTTATGAGAGGGTTCAACAATGACAAAGGACTGATGCAATTCATTCAAGAACTCTACGAAAACGCCAGCAGTACAGTACTTCTCAGCGGAGAGCAATGGAACTTCTTCAGGACAATAGTAGGCGTTCGTCAGGAATATCTGCTATTGCCCGTCCTGTTCAACCTTTCTCTTAAAAAAAAATGCAGGACACTTTCCATGACCACCACACCTCAATCTCCATCGGTGGACACCCAGCTCCAACTTGAGATTTGCTAATGACATTGACCTCATGGCTGGCACCAGCAGTGCACTTAAAGACCTCACCAACAGACTCTGTGAACGAGCAAGAGCATGTGGATGGACGTCTGTACGGTGAAGTCGAAGATCATGATGAAAAGCACGGCCAACACCCGTGCAGACATCAACATGAACGGCAAGAAGCTAGAAGAAGTGACAAGTACTTGGGCGCAAACCTGTCCAAGGATGATACCAGTCCCGCTTAGGTCAAAATAAGAATTGCCATGGCGATAGCAGCGATGGCCAGGCTGAGCAGGTTGTGGACAAGCATTTCCATCACCTTCCCCACCAAGTACAGGCTCTACAAGTCCCTCGTAGTCTCCATCCTACTCTAGGGCTGCGAGACCCGTACGCTTCACGCGGACACAGAACGAATGATACAGGCATTTGAACATGAATGTCTCCGAAGACAGCTCCGCATCTCCAATACGGAGCACAAGAACAACGTGTACGTCAGAAGCATGACTGCAACAATTGTTGGTCGACAAGAGTCCCTGCTCGCGACCGTCAAACGACGAAAGCTGGCTTGGTGTGGACACGTCACCAAGCACGGCTCTCTGTGCATTACTGTTCTCCAGGACACGCTAGGTGGAGAAAGACGTCAAGGCCGTCAGCAGAAAAGCTAGATGGAGAACGTTAAAAAGTGGATATCTCTTCCCATGGATGAATTACTCTCAGCAGCACACAGCTGACCTGCCTAGAGAAAGATTTCTGTATCGTCGTCCCTCATTTTCCACCAACGGCCAAACCAATCAATACATTGATGATGATGATAAATATCACACTGTTCAAAACTCTACTGAGACCTTAACTATAAACCAAGCAATACGGTATTTGTGCAAGAGAAGTCGTTTTGATCTTGTGATTTATGCTCAGACAAAGTAATGAATCAGAATTAATTTATTTGTACAAACAATTTGACCTCTAATGTGAACTTTAAACAAGATAAACTCATACCGTCATAGTACCAATAGTAGAATAGTAAACTCTTTCATCTGTTGCTAGCCGCTCCTTAATCAGACTTGATTCCACTTTCAATTCAGCGTCTTCTTCGATGAGTTTGCACAATTTCTCTGTTTCACTATATTGGTATTATAATTATAGTGTAAGTTTTGAACATAAATTCGTCATTAATACAACTTAAATATAACAACTGCTTAAGTTGTACGAGACATATGCCCAAAAAGTGTTAGTTTTACCTAAATATGTGATCTGCACATTCAAAGTAGGAGAATGTTATACAGTGCGAATAACACTAATTCTAAAATACTGAAGAAAAAAGTAAGCTTTTTGTTCTTAGAAACTGCCTCAAAGTGTTCCTTACCATTGTAAGAACTTTTGTAAGATTGTCTTAAATACCAATAGGGTGATGATACAAAATATCCAAAAGCTTTAAAAACAAAGCTTAAGCTCTTTTACTAAGCACTTTCCAGTAGTTATCTCTGTACATATGGGAAGTTTCTTGTTAGTTAAAGGGGCCTTTCCAAGATTTTGGCATGTATCTGGGTCTATAAACCTTGCCCCGTACTGAAATGCAAATACACGTTCACGCCTAGCGGGGAATGCTGTCCGAAATGCAAAGACGGTACGGTAATAGGTATTACTGTAGTATAATTTCTTGTTTACACGGTATATTAGAGTATGTAATATTTACAAAATGAATAATATGTAATACCGAGTGCAAACACGGTACAGTGATGCTAAATAATTGATAGTTACGGCTCAGGTACTTCTTAAAAATATCCTGGGTACTCTTAAGTTTACTGCAATTTATCCCGGGTACGGAAAATACGCTTTAAGGCATCCGGCAAAACTCCGGGGTACTTTTAATTATATTTGTCCGAACCCCGGGTACTTTTTATTACACTTAGAGTACCTGAGCCGACAATGACCATTATAATATTGTATTATAAAAGTCCCTTTTAATATGCACTTCCCTCTGAAAAAACGACGTCAAAGGCATATGCGTCAAGTGTCGTCCCAGATTAGCCTGTGCAGTCCGCATAGGCTAGTAACGGACGACACGGTCCACTTGTACGGTAGTTTTCGTTAAAAGCAATTATCTGCTAGCGAAAATCAAGTGCATGCGGAAAGTGTCGACCCGGATTAGCCTGAGACGACTGCACATGCTTATCTGGGACGACACTTAACGCGTATGTCATTAAATGCTTTATATTTATAAATGTAAACATTGGATTTAAAAAGCTTCAGTAAAAAATCAAGAATACAATTTGAAAAAGAAAAACATAGTAAGCCTCATCGGGGCTTAAAACACTGACCATTGTAGTCCTGGAGTAATAGTCTACCACCTAGACCACTCGACCATCCGAGCTCATACAATGACAAATGTATTTTATACTTTATATAAGCATTCCTCGTATTTTCACAAAATAAAACTTCAACAACAGAATTCTCCAAATTATTTGATCGTTTCGCGTTGCAACGCTTTATAGTTGTCAGGTTTTTAAATCGTCAAAAGATGCATATGTTGGCTATTTAAGAGCATGGTAAATCATCAGTATTACTGTTTCCTCACAAATTTCATAACTAACAAGAAAATTTGCGAATCTGAAACAACTTTTTTGAGTGCAAAGGAAAATGTACACAACGAAATAAAACTCAAAATATTGAAAGCAAAGGAGTTGTCGTACTTTTTTTCGGTCACTCTTAAAACCCTTTTCAATATGTGAAGTTTCATTTGAATAATTTCAATAATTCTCGTGTTTTACTTTCCGTGATACATCTAGTGCATGTAATTATGCTCTGCCCCATAAAAATGCAAATCCAATTACTACATAAAAATATAAAAAGATAGTTTGTGTACCCTGCATTTACTTATATTTATTGAAATCAATGTACTTATTTGTTAATACCTGCAATACTTCAGTCGTTTGGGCTATATGTATATACAGTCTTTAACTGTGTGAATGCTGTAAAGATAAATATGATCCCTTTACTCTGAATTAACGCCTTAAGCCTTTTATGATTATATTATTTTTCTTCAAATCCCTTCAATACTGCCTTAGTTATTCTCCACACAAAAATCGAGATGGACCGACAGATGAAAGAAGGACGGTTGATAACTAAATTACTCCCTTTTGATCATCACAACAAAAATACATGATTCAATTATAGGCTGATCATTGTATTATGGTAAGAAATATTGACCCTTCTGCAGTGTTAAAACTTAATCGAATAACTATGCCTTTATTATATAAATAATAAAATACAAAGAGTTTTTCAAACCTTCGATTAGTGGATTCATCCGTTGAAGTTGAACGACGCTCCAGAATTTTAACGATCTCTTGCAATGTACTAAAATAATTAAAATATCTGAAAAAACTATTGTATTACATACATTTTTTAAGACGATCATCACAGTAAATACCTTGAAAATCGTTATTATTACAATCACATAATCTTTAATGAATATTTGCCGTTTGATATTTTAAAATCGAATAATATTTATTTTGACAATTCAATTTCAATTTCAAAATTCAAAAATGTTTGTTTTATCTTTGATCTTGTTTTATATTTGACATTGTGACATAGTCCAAGACTCCAGATAACCTAGTTTTAAACTTGAGCGGGAAATTATTTGGACACATATTATGACAAAGTAACATAAAAATATAGCAAGGCATGTTGCGTTTAGAGTGTTCAAGAGCTTTATTTCTTTTATTTGACTATGAAACCTAGTTTTTAACACAACATGACAAACTTTGAAAAAAAAGCATTATATCTTTGGATAAATTTATTTTGACCAGTTTCCTGAAACTTGGTGCATAGTTGAGTTAAAAATCAATCTATGCTGCACACATTGTTAAGGTTTTATTTTTTACCGTTGACTTTATCTGACCTTGACTTTTAAATTAGGGGCCTGATATTTGATAGTTACACTACGTCTCATGATGCTTATCTTTCTTTCATTTTTATTTATAAAAATCAACCGTAATTTACCTGTATTGACCTAGGTAAAAGGTAGTTTATTCTTTAGCACCAAAATTTCATCACATTCTAGTTGTCATATATGTTGCAATTGATTGACAAACAACCGTTTGGCCATATATTTAATTGGGCTGAAAGGCGTAGAATGACATAGAATTGTGACCGCGGAGCTAGAGACCAATATCTTGTGAGAACACAAGTTGTACTCCGAACATAATTTTTCTTTATGGCCACCACCTTGCTACAACCCTCGGATGAAAGTTCCCATAATACGGATATTATGGGTTGTTGTTGTTGTTGAGTTGTCTTTGCTGTGTTGCATGAAAATAAAGTACAACATGTTAACATTCTTTGAAAACGGATTATACCATAAACGCTTTTTCATGGCGCGGTGTTGGTCCTGCAGGTGTACCATGCGATCTTGTTGTCTTGCTATCCTGAAACAAAAAACATTCCATCCCTTCACTTAATTCATAATTGAACATGTTTAAGTGTCCCAATATTGTATGTGTGTTTGCTGATGCATTAAATAAATTGTTTATTCGACATTTATTTTTGTTTAAACACGAATAAAGAGTTAAACATTTTGCATAAAATTGTAACCTACCAAATGAAATAATAAGATTTTAGTAGTATGAAACTATTGCCTTAAAAATAAGATATTTCACGATCTAATATTAAACAAGCTACTTATGTCTTACTGTTCTTGTAGTCGTTTTTTGTCCTCGGAAGTAAAGCATTTTCTGAAAGCATAAAATAACATTATTGTTTAATTGTATAGTAGGAAAAGGTTTTATATAGAACACTCATTAGCGGCTTTTACTACATTAAATGTTTAAATATTCAACTGCTGCTGGAAGTTGGAAGTAAACCAAGATTTATGCAGCAAGTTGATTTTAATGCAGATTTGTGGAAAAATAATCCCAGTTTACCTCAAATTGTGTTTAAGTGTAAGCAGCTCCTCTTCTGCTGCACCCTTTTGTTGTATCACTTCATCTAATTCGTTTGCAAGTAATCTCTCATTTCTTTTGGACGCTTTAAGTATGTCTTCTCGTGATTTTTCATGCATTTCTCTGAACATGCAAAACATAGCCATTAATTTAATTTTTAAAAATCCAACATTTATATAACTGTCAACATAACATTGATACTTACTTTTGGGTTAAACCCGACGCATACTTTCAAATTAAAATAGCATATTCAATAAATAGAAAACTTACTAATTTTGCTGATCCTTATATTTAAAATATTTACTTATTAAAGACCCATTTCCATATTTATGTTGGATCAACACGGTGAATATCCGACAAGAGTCGGCATGTGAACCGCGTAGCCGCCTTGAAGCTTCTTGTCGATTTATGTCGGTCTTGAAACGTCCATGAGTCCGGGAGACCGCCGCGTCGATCGTTAACGTTTCAGACAGATAGCAACATCCGGTATGGTCCGCGTAGCTATTTATAACTTGGTTGTCCACTTGCGCATTTAAAGTTCTGGAACATATTTCAGGCGCCGGACTTTAAAGGACCATGACGGCAGTTGTACGGTTATCAAGGACCCTTCGCGGCTGTTACACGAGTATCACGTTGGAACACGGAATAACACGGGCGATGACGGATATTCATATAAATAGGGGATATTTGAAGATCAGTTGGCTTTTTACAGACTCTGCAACGTGGGCGATGAATGGACGACAGATTATATGCTCAAACGTCCTCTGCTAACAGCTCAGATTAAAAACAGTGCCCTTATTGCTTAAGCAAAGCAATGACAGAAATGTTGCGAAAAATCTACACTGGTGAATTGAATGTAAGGGACTATCTGGATTCAAAAATGGCTCGCAAAAAGACAAGACCTGTTTAAATACGCTTGGCTGATGGACGACCTGGGGAAATAACAAGAGATCCTGAAATGCATTGAGAAAATAATAAAGCCAATAAGTCAAACTATAGGAAGCCTTCGACAGCTGGCATTTTGTTGAAAATAATAAGTCGGTACCTTTCATCTTCAGACATCTACCATTCTCTTATGGGTCGCAAACCACACCATCTTAAAGGTAATCCGTCAGGTCTGCGAGGAATAATTCGCTTTTGAACTAATGTCCTGTTCGCCAAAACGCCTGATGAGTAAGACAAGATCACCAAGAAGTTCGGAAACAGATGGCAGCTGCACAACCCTGTACGGGAAGCAAATTGCGTTACAGTGTCCTTGACGTTGTGGCTCATTGTTATACAATTGCACAGATTACCAGGCCATTGTCTTTACTACATTTACGACATTTGTTTACCCCGACTACACGTTCATTTGGGCTTGATTAGACAGTAATGTATCAGCCGGTGGAGTTCAAAGATTTGGAAACAGTGAGCTGAATGAAACAATCGACATGGGAGAATTCGGTTTACCAGATACTGAATCTTAACCGAACGAAGACAATACGAAATTGCTATACATTGCCGCGGATGACGCATTCGCCTCGAAGAAGAGGTCAGGAATCATGTCACTAAACAGATATCACTTTTCGACAGAATTTTCACCTACCGACTTTCCAGGAAGATGTTTTGTGGACGACGCGTTCGGAATTCTTGCTCATCTGAACACTAGATTATTGAATCATCCTCACCGAATGATGGATTCACCGAAACTAACCTGCTTTTATACAAGTTACTTTTGATCCGGGCGAATGCTTTTCAACATATCGTTGTCATGTTGGTCTTTTTCATTCTCGTGGTGGTCCGTGATGGTCCGTTTAGATGCCTTGATAGTCAGGGTGTATTCGTTTGCCTTCCGTCATGTTCTGTATAAATGATTAGCTCTACCGGGACTCTCCGGGGCAGTCCGTGTGGGTGCTGGAATGATTGTGTGTTGCTGGCGGGTTCGACCGTGTTTGTACGAGTTGGTCAGTCTAAATGCCATGTTGTCACCGGGGCGATGGTCTTTGAAAGACCGTCGACGCTCAAAAATCAAAAGTCCACTGATATTCCCGGAAATTGATTCGGGCAATCCGGGACGATCCGGCACATCCGTATCCGTCTGTGTGTATATGGGACTGGGGCTTAAATTAAATGGTATCGTACAACTTTTGACTACTGTATGTACATTGTACGTCTTTAATTTACTTCGTGGTATGTAGCATAGAAATACGTGTATATCAACATGTTTTATATTAAACTATAAAAAAACTTGTAATTTTTTAGTACATATTTTTATTGGCAAACGATAAAAAATGTTTGGATTATCCATTCAGTTATTTCTTTTTTTAATTTCTTATTTAAACGTCTACAAACCGTGAAAAAGCAGCCGTTAAGTCACTCTGAAGTTTAGAATTCTCCTTAACAAGCACTTCATATGTATTCTTTGTCCTACCCAGTGGTTTCAGCTGCAAAGAAAAATCAACAATGTTTGTCTAGCAAACTGTCTGTAAATTGTATACTAGACTAGAGCGAATAAAAACATATTGGAGTTGAAGTTATGTAAGGGCCTTCACAACGGATTTCTAACATACATTTGTGTATAATGTATACATTCAATTAATCTACCCAACATATACGATAAACCTTTAATTTTGCCAAATAATCAAATCAATCAATAAATAGTAGCGAGACTTTGCGAACGTTGATTGTTAATAAATATGTGGCTTGAAACGAGATTTTGACCATTTGGATCTGGCTTCGATTCTTATTAAAACGATGTTAACTTCTGATCTTTGCACGCAATATGTCAACCCCTTTTTTCTATATAAAATATTTGTATTTTTAAGGAATAACCGCAACCAAAACTAGTAAGTCTGTGGAACGATGAGGATCCATACTATTTTTTTATTTTACTGCAAATAAACCTCAACTTTTACAACAAACAAATCTTAAGGGCATGTCTCAACCTTGTCGATTTTCTGGTGATGTTCCTGTGTTTTTTCGATGAATCTTTCCTGTCAATCATGATGAAGGTATGACCAGTTTTAACTGTAATTATGATGATGTTTGTATCTGTTTAACACGAAACATTTTAAAATATTAAACACTCGAAATGTTTCATTTGTTTTTGAACATTTCTATGACTGTATTAATATTGCGTTGAAAAAAATTAGTGCATATATTCCCTCAAAAGATAACTACTTTCATTTTGTGTAATTTAATATGATTGCATAACTGTTGACCTAATGACATCAATCAGACAAACTTTAAATTAAAAGGTTGTATATTAAACTGTATGTTGCAAGTATTGGTGCAATCTCACGATGGCATGTAAGGAATTACCATTTCTTTCGTAATTACAACATTAATGAATGTGTCAGCAATCTTATTAACTATTATATATGATTATATTTATAAGTAAACATTTTATTGTTTTATATCATCATTATCATCATCATTATCATCATCATCATCATCATCATCATTATCATCATCATCATCATCATCATTATCATCATCATCATCATCATCAACAACAACAACAACATCATCAACATAATCAAAATCTTAATAATCATCATCATCACAATCGACGTCGTCGTCGTCATCGTCGTCGTAATCATCATCACCATCATCATCAGCAGCAGCAAAACCACAAGCAGCAACAGCATCATCATTATCATCATCATCATCAGCAGCAGCAGCAGCGACGTCTTACCAGCATCATAATCATAATCCTCACCATCATCATCAGCAGCCGCAGCAGCATCAAAACCATCTTCAAGATCACACACAATTACATGCTAAACAAAAGAATCGAGTGACAACACTATTATTCAATACACTTGGACCAATTTCGAACTCAATGCAGATATTATTACAACAAGTATTGTTCTCAAGTTTTATTAAGATTGGGAAAATAATGTGTCTTCACGAGAATTACCTAGGTTTCAATTAAGCCGCATAAGGAAATAAATTCTACCAATTAATAGCCGTTTTTTATCAACAGGCTGATACAATGTTTACATTCTGCACAGATATCATGAAAATTAATTTGCGAGGAAGTTTCAGGATGATTTAACTAAATCTCTAGAACGGATACATTTGCGCTCTTGATTTGAATATAATTCAAAACAAAGCTCGGGCCAAGATTTATAATGTATCATGAAGATTTGACCGAAAATGTGACTTTTTGAGTGTTAACAGGGTTTTACTAAGTAACATAAGTAAAAAGATGTTCTGCTTACGTTTAATAATGAGTGTTACTTGGATGTTACTTTTATAGTGTTAACAAGCGTTTTCTTCCGTTTGAAATAATTACCTTACATGTTCGAATTTCAAACTTAACAAAGATATTATAGGGACAAATGTTTAAATGTTTAGACCAAGCTTCGGGAAGAATGACCTCTAGATTGTTCGAAAGTAAATGTTTGAGCACGTCGCAAGATTCACGACGCACGACGGACAAAGGGCGATCACAAAAACTCACTATGAGTTCGCTCAGTTGAGCTTAAAAAAATCTGTATTATGACATTTAAGTTGTTTGTTGAGGTCAAAAGTAAACATGGAAATGCTTTATGATAAATGTTTTTTATTAACTATATAAGAGACTGTTCTTTCTCATTCAAACATCTGGAACATTATTAAATTCTTTATTATAGCAGTTATAGTATCAAAGTAGTGCTTTGCGTTACACATGTTAAAAAATACCCCCCTAAAGCTTTGTCACAGGAATATCAGTAATGTTAAAGAAACATAATTCAGAAATAAAAGAAACAAGCGAATTCGTTGAATTGATAAACCCCGCCAATATGCTTCTAGACACAATGTTTTCTGGACGGATGGGCAACGCCAACGTGCATAATCCTCTTATCAATATATATACGTTTACCAAGTGTCAATGAAATCCGTAAAAGCACTTCCAAGATGTGGCTCCAGACACTAAAAAGCATTTTGTTCAAGATACAAAGGGCTATAACTCCGATATAAACAGATGGTGTGCAATACCATTTGGTGTGCAACATCCTCTGATCCATATATATACTCATACTAAGTTTCAATGAAATCCGCCAAAGCACTTCCAAGATATGGCTCCGGACACAAAAAAGCATTTTGTCAAGATACAAAGGGCCATAACTCCGTTATTAACAGATAGTGTACAATGCTATTTTGCGTGCATCATCCTCTTATCCATATATATATATATATATACTCATACCAAGTTTCAATGAAATCCGCCAAAGCACTTCCAAGATATGGCTCCGGACAAAAAAGTGCCGGACGGACGGACAGACGGACGGACAACGCCACAACAATATCCCTACGCCTATGGCGGGGATAACAATGTGCTTGAACATCGAGTCTACACTTCCGTTTATGCATTATTGCAAGCTTCATTTCAATATCTTTAGAAATTTGAAGAAGTTCGCTTCGTCATTTAAGAACATGTATGTGTTACAAATAAAATGGCTACTTTCGTTTAACCAAACAATTATTGGATTACGTGGCATGAAGTACGTTTCTTATACATCTACACTTCATGGGAATTGCATATTTTTAGATTAACTTTTCTCGCAGGAGAAATGTGGAAGTTGTCTGCTCCACAAACTTTAGTTTATGCATCTGTAACAAACAAGGCACATCACTCAGAAAAATGTACATCATTTTACACGAAACATCTACGAATAATGTATAATGGCATACCATGGACAAACTGTGGGCAGACCGACCGATCAATCAAGCTCTGTTTGAGTGGGGGTATACTTATAATTATAACAGCAATTGAAATGCTCACTAAACACGTGTTGTCATCACATGTCACGAAAAATCCAAAATACGGCTGTACTTACCTGTTTATCGTCAACTGCATTATGTTCATATTTCCCCGCAACATAAATTTCGTTCCTCCCCAGTGTTGACAACCTGAACAAATACTGCACAAAGTCACTGTTCGATGTGTATGTTACCGCCTCGCGGCTCTGTACCCACGCCCAGAGACCTGATAATTTTGAAAAGTAATTTTCAGTGTCTCTCATAGACTGTTTAAATACTGAATGTTCAAGTTTAACATAGTTCTGGTTCAGGTATGATTCAACCTCTAATAATTTTCCCATGCTTTTCCTTGTGGCTATAAAGCAGAGTTTCATATTTTTCTTATCACTGCTGTACTGAAGGGCTTCTTGTAGAAGTTTTAGTTCAGGATAATGTTTAATGTAGGTGTCAACACCAGTTTTAAGATCAGCTCGAAGGCTTGACAATGTCTGTTTTGCTTCATTCAAAGTGCTTGTCTCGATTTCATCCAAAGCGGAATGTATTGATTGATGCATTTTTTTCACCATGTTTCGCTCAACTTTAGGTGTTTTCTTCAAAGTGCTCCTTTCGATAATGTCCAAAGTGGAATTAATGTTTATATTTATTTCACGAACCATGTGTTCATATTCCTGGTATGAAATTGTCAGTTCATTGACTCTGGACTCACAGCAACTCTGATGATTCTTCAGTTTCACCAGATTGATATGAAGCCTTATTAACAGTTCGTGCACGACGGCCGTATGCCTCTTGGCTGAGTTGAGCTTTAATTGTTTGCATTCGATGAAAGAAATATGGAGTGTATTATAATACAATGATCATAGCATTAAGTGTTTTGCTATACATTAGGAATAACTAAAATACACCTTAGCTTCTGATATTGAACAATGAACATGCATATAAGCATTATATATTGACTCAAAACAGATTTGGTTACGACCCAATATTTGGACCCAGTTACAAATTTTGTACTAATTAAATTTGAATTCGATTACACTCGTTTTAAGCATATCCTTACTTATGTGTATACTTTAACATTAAATACATGTTTCAAATGTTCTCTTTTCAAGAATTTAGCCATAAAAAAATAGTAATATACAATTGTTTCACAATGTGTCTACCTATCACATTGTTAAAAGGATCAGGCAAAGTCAAAGAAAATCTGATCATACTATGCTTGTTTTTGAAAAGGTTATTCTTCGATTCAGTTGATCATGTATACATAGTGCATCTAATTAAGTGTTAGTGATATGTGTATAATGCTTTATTTGGTTTGTTATGATCGCTTTGTATTTAGTCTTAAATGTTATATCAAGCTATATCCCGGATAATGTATCATGTACATAAATTGTATTTAACTGCTTACACCAATCACACTGTTCTTTAATGAAACTTGTTGCCATGTTTATGTTGGAATACACAGTTAATTGATACATAATGGAATATATACGATCTGCCACAGGATAGCAAACATTTTTTTATTAAAATTGTGTTCATGATGCTCTTTAAGACGTGAATATTATAATGTTCTATATCTTACAGCTATTCAATTATTATTTTAATGTTGTATAATATAAGATAGATACTTAAGCTTAATTATGTACATAATCACGCTACATACATGTAAAACAAAAATATCATTCCGCAATCATTTTTACTTTATCATGAGAATATCGTCGGTTGTCTTTCCAGAATAATTTTATACTAACACGAATGCCAAAGGCCCCAGTGCGATCACCTGGAAACCAATCAAAGTTTACGGTTCTGATCTGCTTTTGTTATGTTTGTGTTATAAATTTGACTGACCAAGCCATTCTAACCTTTTTGACATAGACGAGATTTTATGTGGACAATTATTATAAATGTTATGACAAAGTTTTAAACTTGGGCAAATTCGATTGTTTTATATTGGAAAAGTGTTCAAAACTATCAAATAAAAGTCTGGTACACATATATTTTTTAACAGCCATACCAGGAAAACTGCATCACCCCCATGCTGTCTGGAATTTCATATGAAGATTATCAAACTCCCGCGATACATTATTAGAACAATTTGTATATGATCCCGAATTATAAATGATAGAAATCAGCTGTTGTATCATATCGACGAAATAAGATGACCAAGTTTCAAGCAGATTTACAAATAATGTTGAATCCAGAATGTTCACAATAAAAAATGATCACAACGGTTATACAAAACGCACACAATATCTAAATAGCTTGAAATGTTGAGCATTACAAATGCATATTTTTAGTAATTGAGTTATAGCAACACTTTTATAAATTCCATACAAATACATATTTTTTAATCAGTTGTAATAAAAGCACGTTATGAAACATATATATTAAAAATGTAGCTAAATAATTATAACAATAGTTTGATACATTAAACATTTATAAACACAGAACCATGAATTTTTGCATCTTTAATATATATATACGTATATGTCTAACAATAAGCTCAGTTGAATAAACCTAAGGGATATTAAATAATTATAATTTTCTGATTATACTCCTTCAATAGACATCAAATTTCCATTGTTTTGATAAAGGCATTATGCCGAAACGTAAATTAAAGGAGTATGATCAGAAAGTTATAATAGTTTATATATCAATATACGAATACACTTGTTGGTATCAGCATTGTGCTAAGAATACCATGGCCCATATCGTTTATTTTGTGTTACGCTAATAAGATATACACATCACATTCCCGTTTTCTTATTTATTTAATAACATATATATTTTTTGAATGTAAGTATCAGCCAATATTACTTCAGTAATATAAACTCAAAAACAGTAAATCGAGGCGCGGCAGTTAAGGGTCAGTGGTTAGTCCGTCTTGTACATCTATTCGAAGCAACAATGGGTTGTCGATAAAAGACACGAAAAAATATATTGCAATTGACACTGTGTTAAATATATCATAGAAAAAATGCTGATAAAAGTAATAAATTTACCGTGATTACTTGTAATCACAAGCATGTAAAGAGAAAAATAAGTGTAATACCAATCAACTTATTTGGGACGTTCATATCCATATGCATGTGAATAATATTTACATTATGTTTTATTACATTATTTAAGTAAAATTTAATCGAATTAACTGTATAAATAATGTGCATATATGTCAGAAACTAATAGACATACAAGTTCAGCATTATCTAGCTTTTAATTTTAGGAATGAGAGTTACTTGTACATTTTCATATATCATGTTTGCAATTAATGCCAGATATCGATTTTAAAGATATGTCTGTATACATATTCAAAAGTGTATATCGACATTTTCACAGATTTGTTAAGTTTGCCGTGGACTGTTATTACTAAACTATTGGTACTGTCTGAAATATTTATAAAGCAACACAAATAATGAAATTATTGCATTTTTTAAATTGAATTTGTATGATGTGTTAACAGAACATAACTATTTACAACTGTACGATTCTAGATTTTGATTTACGCTAAGCATTGTAAACGTGGCTTAATTAAAACACGTTTTTTGTCTTTACAAATTATCGAAGCAAATCGTAACAACCACTGTACCATTTTTGATTGAGGATGAATTCGATTGTTTGATTATAATGTTAAAACTATATTTTTGAATCATGGACATCTTTGTCTAAAACAAATTGTCCAACTGAGTATAATTCCATATAATACATATTATTTTATTCAGAAATATAAATATTAACTTTTGTGGGTGTATGTTTGAACATAATTTGAATAGATCATTATTGAAAATATGCTTTGAAATGTCTTAACTATAACCAAAATATTATTGATGCTGGATAATAAATATGTGAAAAGTATTAATATGCATATTTAAATTATTATCATCTTTTAATCATCAGTCCTGAGTAGTATATACATGCTTTACAATTTTATTTAAGTTGAGTTTATTGCGGAAACATTGGCAAATCTGAGAACAGTTGTTTGAATATTTGGTATTTTTGTTATAAATTTTTGCATTACACGGCAGTAAGCCCATTCTCATTTTTCCAGAGTAAGCTGTTTTCCAAAACTATCAGTATATACTTTTTACAGCAAAATTTTTAAGTCCTTTATGTATATCAACATTTATGAAAAGCCATAATTAAGAACCAGTGTTTTTTAATACGTTACGACATAAATCACTAGATTATCGCAAAAATGCTCTTAATATGTGTGGTTTCAGAAGAAAAATTTTACTTTTAAAATAGCTTGTATTGCCGGAATATTGTCGAAATACCTGTGACTAACAGAAACACATTCGTAACAGCACAGCTGACTGTGGTCCTTGCAGAACACGGAAACGCTTTCAGTAGTGTGTTTTTCACATATTTGTAGAAAATCCTCTAAGTCCTTGGACACTGGCCAGTTCTTCATTTCTCCCTGGCTGTATTTAATATGTTTACTAAACAATTGATCATGTAACCTACTGCACTCTCTACAAAAACACTGCTGACATTTTTCACAGTAACACATTGCAACTTCAACAATATTCGTTTCCCTGCAGGATGTACAAGGGAAGAAGCTAAACCGTACAGAACCAACACAATTCGAATATTGATATTGTGTTGTCATTTTGTTCACAAACGTTTCATTAACAAATAATAATCAAATGTGTCCAACTTAAATATCAGTCAATATTCCCTTACTGGTATGCAGTAATGAATTCTCGCTTCATAGCCCAGAGTCCTCTGTGAAAAAAGAGAAGTCTTTAAACCTTAATCGAACCAAAGATAACTTTCAACAACCATGCTTTAGATTAAAAACCTTCTTTGTCAAGAGACACAATTATCAGAGCGTCAAACAGGTTTTAAGGGGCATGATAAGACTTGAATGTCTATACAATTGCTTTGTCAACCAAGTAGAATTTTGTTAAACGGAACATGTTGTAAATTATGTTTCAACGTTTGAAATTTACAAAGCAAGTGTGATTCACCAATCTTGAATAAAGTTTTAATATAAAGAAAACTTCAGCTTACACGTGTATACCTAGCATCCCTTTACGGACGAGTAACTTAGTACAACTGAAAATAACCTACTTCACATTAACATACACCTGCGCAAAAAACGTGTTTCACGGAAAGTAATCATAATTTGTTTCTGTATTTGGGAATTCACACACGTGTTTTCATGTAAAATAAAAAAAATCAAAAAGTGAAAATTGTTTTCACATATGGAGAAATAAAATGCCTTGTTAGTTTTCTTGCTTGTTGTTTTAAATACGTAGCTACGGTTTGTTCTCCCAATTTAACCTATTAATATAAAAACTTGTAGTTTTTAAAAAGTTTTCTTTTTAAATAAAGAAGATGGTCCAATTTTCAAGTAATGTAATATACCAGTCGTGATATTTTAATCAATATAAACTAACAATTGTAAAACAAATACGGTGTTTTAGAACTTTTCTTTTTTCGTCAATCTGGTTGAAAGCCCCTGTAATATCGATTGACTGTTTATTGCATGTTGTAAATGTGAAAGTTATATTTTGGGGTGAAATAAAACAAAAACTAAGGGTTAAACTTATGTGTAAATCATCGCAACTATGTATGCATGAAAGGAATAAATTCAACGGGTACATCAAAGACAATAAGTCATATTGGCAATTGTTTGTACAGAGTAACCAGATACAAATTAGAGAGCTTATATATCGCCATTGTAGCAGACATGTTAACGTGTTTGACACTGCTGAATGCTAGAGATAAAGCTACAACTTTAAAGTCATCATAGTGTGTCATGATGGAAAGCAATTGTAAGCATGTGAATAAACATGTTATTTTCGAAATGAGAAACAAGTATAAACCACTTAAAACTGAACAACCAAGTCCTATATTTATCTCAATATTTAATGCAAAATCAATTTTTTAAAGATAAAACAGAGTTGAAATGATAAACATATCATATGAAGGCTTTTTCAAAGATTAAACAGAGTTGAAATGATATACCTGTCAGATGTATGACATCAAGTAATGAGTGTGAGTGGCCGGATATCTTGAAAAGCAGATTACCTTGCTTTCATATTGAGCTAAATTATCCAAAGTAGCATTTATATTCTTGTCAAGAGCTTTTTTTATTGACTGGGCTCAATTTGTTCAAACTGGTCCTGAATTACTTCGATTAGGTCATCAGAACTTATAACCTGCTTTAAGGCCAAAAGTGTTTTTTCTTGGCTTTTTACCAAATGTCGGCATTTGCGTCTGCGCAATGCTCTTGTTAAAGTTAATGTGCACTATTTCTATTTAACTTATTCTACCTCATGTATTCAATGAAACTTCCCTCATAGGTTTGGGTCTTTGTTTGAGGTAACTGACCAATGTCAATGATTCTGACCTGCAATTTAGCATAATTGTGCCTCTTTTTACCTACTTAACAAATAAGTTTTCTGCATACATGTGGTTATAATGTACACTGTGCACGAGGATAACGTGAAATAAAAAAACAGTCGCGATTTCGCCGACGTTTAACCGTTTTGTGATCAATCGTAGCAAGGATATAACATCAGGTAAATTATTTTAGTTCAGTGTTTTAACGAGCTATCATTATTCCTTAAAGAGGCATATTCACAGACAGTTTTATTTTTGGATCGTCATAAAAGGCTTTAAATTGATAAATGTAAACATCGGAACATAATGGCTCAAACAAACAACAAAAGTATTGCATATAAGAAAGAAATAAAAAGAAAGAAAGTATACCAATCCTGGACACGATTCGATAACCTTTGGATTAAAAAACGTATTTGTATAGTTGGAACCATTTGTACAGTAGTATTTCTTAATTATTTCGTTATTATATTAAATTAATGGCAGATTCAGCGATAGTGGGTTCATACAATCGCAATACATGTATTTGCTTTATTATCGTTAGTGCAACCGACTTCATAGAAATTCAGTGCAAACACAACGGTGTGACATCCGACGCTTGGGGCAATTTTCAAAAACGGTTGTTATTAATACAATGAGGTGGTCGACTGGGGACAATGGGACTGTAGTGTTACTAGAAGAATTTATAATTGAACATCGCTATTGGAAAACGGGGTTTAATGCATATGCGTAAAGTGTAGTCCCAGCGTTTGCAGTTAGCATAGTCTACTCAGGGACGACATGTTTTTGTTTGATGGTATTTTTCATTTAAAGGAAATCTCTTGATAGCATTATACCGTTTTAGGCAGAAAGTGGTGTCTGTTATAAGCCTGTGTGGACTGCAGAGGCTAATCCGGGTGAAACATAACGCACATGCATCAAGTACCGTTTTCTCACAGAGAGACTCACGTATATATGTTATGTATGTACGTAATCGATCTCATAGATGATTGTCATTTTATAACGTGTAATGTTTTAGTTTTTAAGTGTTTTAGCATACGTGTCAGATATGTTCTACTCAATTCATAATTAAAAACAAAGAAACAGTTTCGCTAAATGTTTTTGATATAATGTGTAAAATAGATGTGTTTTTTCAATTCAATTAACGATACGTGCAGACAAATATCTTGAACACACTTATTTCGATTTGCAGTTGTAAAACATACGACATGTTCCTCAATGACTAGTCGTTATAAATCATGAAAAAGGTAAACTATATTGCAATCTCAGTACAATATACCGACATGACAGGTCAGTGCGTATGTTCTGTGTGACATGCGATGGAACAATTTAAAGACGGTAATTGCGATCGTGCTTGCTCCTAAGGGATGGTCACTGGGATTTTAGTGTCCAATTGGGTAATTACATGTATAAATGTATGTATGAGATATAATACACTGGTTGTGATTTTATAACATATTATTCTGTTAACTATTCCGGATTTCCAATTGTTGGTATGTAAATGTGTTATAATTTAATACACTGACAATTCGGCTTGTTGCGGTGAATAATACATATTGCTCAATCACATCAAATGGTAATGTTTAACTCGGCCTCGTTTGGTACCGCTCACTTCGTTATTTACACTATACCCCACTAAGTGTAATTTGTACTGTTAAAATACACGAATAGTGTGCTCAATATTAAGCAAAGGCTAACTTGGAATAGTGTCATAGTTTTTAAATATTATCTGAAAGACCTCTTTTATGACTGAAAGCACAGATAGAATATGGGCTATATTATTATCAAACAATTTTAATTATTTATTTCGGTTTTGATTTGTGGAAAACAGACCCGTTGAAAGAAAGTGTGCAGCTTAAAGTAAAGTAATCAATGCCACATTTATGATAATAAATCAATGTATAGTTCTTAAGAATGTGTTTATAGTAATATCAAATGGAATATTGTTTAAAATCCTAACGAATGTTTGAGGCCAACAAATGTGCAAAGTGAGCATGTATACATGTACAAACATGAATATATATTTAATCATATCTGTTAAAACGGGCAATCCCTTATCGTGAAGAGATTTTCACTGCAGTTCTGTGTGTTTAATCCTGAGATTGTGGACTTATTACCCCTGTGTCATAAAAACCCTGGCCGATTTCATGTACAAACATGTGTCTTATCTCTTCGGACTCTGTACTTAATCTTGCAAAACATAAAAACAATGCATTTATTCCATAAAGAAAGGACACAGACCCAGAATCTACCCCAAAATGTGCATAGCTAAAACATCTTTTTTCTTGGCAGAATTGCTATGTAGCAGAAATGTAAATGAACACATTTATAAACCACATATAAGTTTTAAAAACTTTTAATTTTTGAAAGGCATACTTCAAAACATTTTAAAACATCTTACATTTTCGCAAGACAGATTTTTAGTACTTGGTACAACAATGAGCAAGAATGTTGGACTTTAAAAGGTCTTGATAAAGTAGTTCAAAATGAATTTTAGATAATATTAAAACAGACTTCTGTTTCATTTTTCCAAATATTTATTGCAGGAATCATTTGCAATACATAAGAAAAACAACAATAATGTTCAATTCAATAATACTTAACCCACACAAAGATTTTGGCTGAAATTAACTTGAAATGACACGTTAACATGAAAAAGAACAATAAATTGAGCCCCAACTGAAAATGTGGAGGTTAGTGAATAACTTACAAAAAAAACTGCCTAACATGAACATTATCAATATTTTTTTTGCTGGTTCTAATTTCAGACTTTATAATGGAATCATTTTGTTATGATAATTACCTTAACACACTTAAAGTACATTTATATTAACTATATGCATACAATATAAACCCAATGGTTCATTCTTTAGTGCCGGCGTTCTCTCTGTTCATTTAAATAACCATTAACAGATTAGAGCGTGTAGTGACGTTTTTCGGACTAAATACTTATTTGTGTAAATACATGAGTAACAAAAAACACTGATAGTGTTCTTCATTTAATTTAATAATTGCACATAGATTTATAAAAATCACGAAGCAAAATGGTTTACAAAGTTGTGTATTTTTACTTGTTGTTGGTGTAAATTAAACTGTTCATAAATACTGATAAATTTCTTAAGAATTTTGCCAATATTATCTCGAGGTAGGTGGTACATCAGTGACATTCAAACTGATAAGATTGATTTAGAGGCACTCACCTACAATTATCAAAACCCCTGCATTAGCTGCGATAAAATTATTCGTATTAGCGACATTGCTTCATCTAGCAACATTCACCGCAAAAGTTCATTTAAATTTGATAATAAATTCGTAAGAACAAATTAATGTGTTAAAACGAAAACCGTTTATTTGGGTAATATTGTAAAACTATTAAAATCAATACAAAACTAATATAAACCAGTAATAAGCAAAACATGCAGAGAAAAAAATGATACTTTATCCACGTAACACTTGCTAGACACGCTATGTATAATTTCTTCTGATTTGTTCATTCCATAATGTGAGTCAGGATTTTGTTTTCTAATTTGAAAACAAGAGCAGTGTAAACAACTTGCGGAACATGTTACGTGCTTGAACTGAAGTTTCAAAGCAATATTTGGACTTTTTAAATTTCAAGTTTTAATAATGTCATGAAATATTGTAAATGCTTAACAACTGAATACTTTGTATTGATTCTATATTTCTCTACGTTTTGTTTACTTATAATGCTATGTTTAAAAACTTATATTGTTACACAGTAGTATCTGTTTCTGTGGGTGGTTAACATTTAAATTGAAATCTCAAACAAATTATATTGGCTGTAAATTAACATAAAATGCAATCAAAGGTGGCTGTATCTAACAATACAAGCATTGCTGTTACAATCAAATGCATAACACAGTGACCTTATGAAATGGAAAAGTAACGTATACTTAATATTAACCAGCAGATAAATTATGAGATTGTCTCATTTTAATTAGATAGCTATTGCTATGACTTGAAAGCTGCCAAGCAAACACTTTAAATACTGAAGCTTGTAACTATTTCAACAAATGATACTCACAACCAATTAACTTACCAGCTTTTTCTAAAATTCGACCTAGTTACTTTGTTTTATTTCCTCACGTGACCCAGCCGGACTCGACCAAGATATCGTTTGGGCAAGTGGTCTGAAAGAATTTCATGAAAATCAAACAATACGTGTGGCCTCTAGAGTGTTAGCCAGGTAAAAGTTGTGGACGCACAATCCAAGACAAACGACGGACAAAAGGCGATCACTAAAGCTCACCATGAGTTGAGCTAAAACAAAATACTTTTATTTCATTGTAAGATTTTCCGGATCGGAAAATACAAGAATACAAAGTTTGTGTGGCCCAACCCTGAATGTACATGTTAAATATATGTTGCATTTAATATATTTGAATGTTATTTACAAATACAAGAACAATGAAAAATTCTGAAAAAACAACAGGCTACTTCAAAAATTTCAAGGTCAATAAAATACCGTCGTGAGATTTTGTGAGAAGACAAATAAAACCATATGACAAGTTAATTGAAAGAAAACAAAGAAATTGTAACATATGGGAAATATATTCTCCGCTTCGTCCGTCCGTTCGTGCAAAATAATTGTCCGCGTTATTTTGCAGTAACCCAAAAGTGGATTTCAATGAAGCTTTATGGGATGCATCCCTACCAATAGGAGATAACTATACTATCAGCTAAAGAGTTAATTGTAAATTGTTAAACTTGGCGAAATTATTTGAATTATTTTACTGGACACGAAGTTTGATAGTCTGCCAGATCGCCTGAAGCACTTATGAATTGCGCCTATTTTATAATAAAAAATATCCAGAGTAACTCTCCCCGCTCTCCTACTCATGTTTTTATATATGTTTCGGCCAAATACGATGCCCAGAAAAAAGCACTTCTAAATCATATCCATCGGACATAACTAAAAATTGCCGAATTAATCCGTACATTAAAATTGCTCATTGTATGACTAGCACCCTTTGTAAAGAACTAATAATATTGTGACTTGTTATTACTGGTATTTTGTGAAAATTAACAATTTAATCAACAAACGTAACTTAACATATTCATTGACTGTTTATTGCATGTTGTATATGTTAAAGTGATATGTTGGGGAGAACTAAATAAATTATAAAGAATTAAAATGATGTATAAATAATCGAAAATATGTATGCATACAAGGAATAAAATCAACAGGTACACCAAGTAAATTAGGACATATGGGAAATTGTTTGTACTGAGTAACCAGATACAAACTAGTGACCTTATTTATCGCCACTGTAGCAGAAATGTTATATTTAAGAAATAATATTTTTCTATCATGGTTTGTTGTCGAATAACCCACAGTAAGGAGTATAGATGCGTAGGAATTAAATCAAGAGTGCGAAGCACGAGTGATTTGATAACACGCATCTATACAACTTACTGTGGGTTATTCGACAACAAACCATCATAGAAAAATATTATTTCGATTCTAACACGATTCTGATTGATTTGGTTCAAGCTTTAGGACGTGAACTACATGTTTCAATACTCCGCCCTCCTAAGTACAAAGTTCACTATTTAGTGACGTCATTGAATTGTACAAACATATAACGTCAATTGTATTTATAAATATTTTGCAAATAACGTCACTTTCATTGAAAACAGCAATCGTAGAAACTTTATGACGTCACGTATATTGATGTAACTGAAAAGCTGATATGCTATAAATGTTTTCTGAATTACGCTTCCTAAAAAATAACATTCTTTATAGGCGTGGTTATGCCACTTATCACCAAATATACAATTTGATGTTTCATTACATTTATATACATGTTACATTTATTGCATTTCTCTTAGAGCGGGCTTTAGTACGTGCATTTTACTGCAATATTTTCTTTATTTATTCGGAACTATTTTTGAAACATTAAGCTCCGCCCATAAGTTATTGCAGAATAACCCACAATTGATTTCCTTCTTTGTCTATAGAAAACAAGTCGCGTGCCGTGTTAGAATGTCTGATGCAACATCATCAGAACTTTTCTTTTTGGCAAACTTAGGGTTGAGTTATATAGCATGAAGTGCTGAATATTCAAGATAAAGCGACAACTTTTAAGTCATCAGTGTATCATGATGGAAAGCAATCGTAGGCATGTGAATACTCATGTTATTTTTAAAATGATGGAACATGTATAAACCACTTAAGAATAAAACACTAAGTCCTATATTTATCTGACAGGATACGTGAAAACTCACTGCTTTTCAAAGATGACGCAGCAGTGAATTAACGAACATGTCAGATTTTGTTTCATCGATAAAACAGTGTTTGTGGTCGGATGTATTTTCAAGCAGATAACCTTTCTGTCATATTTAGTGTGATTTATCCAAAGTTGCATTTATAATCTTGCCCAGAGCTTTGTACTATTGATGATGTACAATTTGTTTAAACATTTACTGATAAACTTCGATTAGATCACCAGCTCTCATAACCAGTTTCAATGCAAAAACAATGTTTAGATTCCCAATGCCACATAAGCCTTCATATCGCCTGCACTTGCCGAAATTGTGCAAAATATCGTTTTCATTGTGCCTTTTTACCAGCTTTGGTGTCTGCGTAGGGCTTGTGTTAAGGTTTACCTGCAATATTTCTACTGCAGTTATTCAATTTAAACTTCCCTTATGTGTTTGGAGTCATTGTATGAGGTTCCAAAGGTCGACTCTGCCATTGAGAAGAATTATGTTCCTTTTTGTTCTTAAGAGTTTGTTAAGGTAAACATGCAACATCAATTTCAATATTTCGGATACAGATATTTATTTGAAACTAGACACGTGTTCGGGGTCATTGTGTGAGGTCATTGAAAAATTCAATAAAACTGACCTGCAATGTAGCAGAAGTATGCCCCTGTATTGTCTACCGACAAAACACGTTCTATGCATACACATGATATCATGTACACTGTGCACGAGGATATCGTGTATTTGAAGAACAGTCGCGACTTCGCCGACGTTTAACCGTTGTTTTATCAGTCGTAGCAAGGATTTTCAATCCGGACGATTATTTTAAATCAGTATTTGAACGAGCAATAATTCATCCTTAAATGGACTTATTCACGTATTTTTACATTTAAGATCGTAATAAAATGATATAAATTGATGAACGTAAACATCGAAACACTAACTGCACTAACTACATGTACCTACCCAACGGTCATGATGGTTGGTTTTCTTATACACCGTTAGAAAACAAATCATCGATAGGTAATAATGTCGACGATTAATAAATGGAGCAATTTAATATCCATTAAATATCATGTTTTATTGTTGTCGGTAGAACATTTACGTGACTATGCTGGTGCGTGTCAGCATAACCGAACATTCGCTGAAACATATTTACAGGTTTGGCTACAGCCCTTCATGGCACCGCTGAAGAATGCAGTTAATGACCGACATGTTTAGTTTAACGTCGATATCATCGTATCACCTTTAAACATTAAAAACTAGCATCTATGCCTTTGAAAAAAAATACACAACAAGAGCACCGAATAGCCAACGATCGGCTGCGGGTGCAGGTTTAAATAAATGAAAGCATGACAGAAGATTTTTTAGAGGTTACAGTGACCTTGACCTTTGACCTAGTGACCCAAAAATGGTTGTGGCGTGTACAGCTACATACACAGTTTAAAAGTTGTACATGGAACCACTTTTATTTTAGAGCCAATGTAAAGGTTTAAGCACGACGCGGACAGCGGACGGCAGACGCAGGACGGCGGACGGCGGACGACGAGCTTGCGATGACGATACCTCGGATTTTCACCCAAAACAGCCGAGCTAACATTTTGTACACAGGAATCAATTTTAAAACTCAACAATTATTTGTTGAGTTTTGTAGATATATGGTCTGTAACATTACTTCTTTTTTTCAGAAAAATGGATTCAAATATGCGACATGCATACTGCACTGCACGAAAATGGTCCCCGACAAAAGTACCTGCACCGACATATTTACTTACATCGATATACACCAGCCTTGGCCCCGACGTCCAGACCGACACATTCACTGACCTGGATAACACATCAAGAATGACACTAACACCGTCAACAGACGGCCCCAACATTTAGCCCGACATCAACACCGACAAGAGCTGCGTCCACGGCATCAATGCTAATGCCATCACCAACAGCCATGGCCCAGACTACCAGACCGACACAAACGCTGACACAGACTAGGCCCCGATATCCCGTCCGACACCATTATTGACAACAATACTTGCCCCGTCATACAGACGGGCACCGACACTCGACATCCGACCCGGCCCAAAAAGAACGGTCCCGCACAGGCTTATCAGAGACGACATTTTCCACCTCAACTTGATTTTCGCTCACAAGAGACTTTCTTTAATCAAACAAATATCATAAAAAGTGAAAATTACGTCGCACAAGCTAATCTGGGACCTTACTTCACGTACATGCATTAAGCCCCGTTTTCCAGAGCGCGGCTTCAATACAACTAAAATGCGGTCCAACAGCCATTTTTCTTCGGTATTGGATATATATTAATTTTCAAACAAGATTAGGGAAGAAAAACATACTAGTGGTGGGTTCTTATGTGTAGACTCTTCTGTTTGTCGATATGATAAAGATTTCATGACGGACAAAATGAAACAACGGCATCTTGTTACTATTAAAGTATGCATTTTATAATACAATAAAAGAAGAAAGAGTGATTTTATGTTTAAAAGGAAACTTATTCACATAGTTGTGTACTTTAAAAAAAACGTCATTAAATTTGGTTTTTAGTTTTAGATAGTCTCAGCTGATTAATTCGCAAGATAACTGTTGACTAAAACTAATGCCTTCCCCGAGATTCCAACCCGGGACCTCTGTAAGCAAAATATCTTGCGTAACCACTGCGCCTCGCAGGCTTTTGTCGTCCTGAGGGAATCATAAACGTTACTATAGTATTCCATGTATTTTTTCAAATTACGGAGGAAAAGCGTTAGACATTTTCTTATTTTACCGATATTGAATTATTATTATAAATTAATTAACCAATATATGTTGATATAGTTGTTGGTCATGCGTGTTATTTCGCTTGTTTGAACATAATGCATGCATTCTTATTTTAATATATTACTATTATTTTAAGAAATCGTTATTTTACCAAAGAGTGAATAATTCCTAGTAAGGTTGTTGAAAATATGTGTGTTCATTTAATACTTAAATTGATGGTAGCTTATACGTATGCACTATAAAAATGCATTTCGGATCAATATATATTATAAAATATTTAAGTTTAATATGTATGCTCAATCTGTTAATTTGCCACATTATTAGATACGTTGATGCTTATGACGTAGGTTTATGTAATTTGTAAGATTAGTCTATGTCCGTAATTTGCATAAGCTTGCCGGCAAAGCACAACATGATTTGCACTCCAATATGCACTATAAAGCGATTGGTATATTCAATTGTTAGAACGTAGAAACATGCTCTGAATCATCTAGCGAAAGTGTGAAATCGCCGTATGACAAGCATGCCATTAACGCTAGTCGAAACACTACATTTACATCCACTTACCGTCACTGATGTTGCTGATTACCGAGCGTGGCATTAAGCTTATGTTTGTATTATTCGATTTCAACTACAGCCTTGGGAAAATGTGATCGTGGTTGATTTAACATCGGCTAACGCGTATAACACATTCATAATACAATTCTTAACACTTGTTTTATAGCGGTTGCATTGGATTTGCTTAATTTTATCATCATAACATACGGTTGCACATGAACGTTCAAACATACATTCGAACATAAGAAGTTTAATGGTGGTGTCATCACTTGTTATACATCTTGCATCAGTCGCTATGACCTATGGTTGTATTGCGGCTCCCGATATACCGGTGACCGTGCCGCGGAAACCACTTCCGGCGTAGGTGCATGTGTCGAGAGAATCCATTCCGGCCCCGATGACTTTGTCGAGGGGCCCACGTCTAAATCCGACGGCTGTGCCGAGGGAGCCACTTCCGGCCCCGTCGGCTTCGTCGAGAGAACCACTTCCGCCGCTCGAGTGCCCAAGGACGTGCGTACTCCCAGCATGTGCTGATATTTATACGCCGCCAGGAAGTTGCTGTCCGATTTGCCGACTACCAGGTACGTTTTTTTTAATTTAAATTGTATGTTTGCGTCTAGTTTTGTTTTTATAAAGGGATTTGTGTTTTGTTTGATTGTATTATTGTTCCATATTATATATAATTTGTGTTACGTTGTTGCTATGGTGTGCGTCTTTTTTCTGTTGAAAGCTCTTCCCAAATATCATTTAATTTTAGTTCCATTAAGGTAACCCATTGCTTTATTTCGTAAAATGGTTCCTGAAAATAATTGTTATCAACTAAAATAATTTATAACAATTATTTGTTTGTCGACTTTTATTATTAATGTTACCCTTAGTTGTTTTTGTCTGTAAATAAAGTTTCAATCGTTTTGTGGTCTGCGTTTTTGCTCTGATAATTTTTATGATTTAATTTGATTTTGAATGAAAATATAAATTCATGGGAGTCATCGCTGATTGTTTCGTAATACGATTCATATACATGAGGTGCTATAAGCTCAAATGATTATTTAACTATTATGTGTAGTCTACAACAAATTATTAAGCCTCGGTCAAGGAAAACCCGGTTTTGCAGGTGCGTAAAATGTCGTCCCCGATTAGCCTGTTATACTTATATTTTTTACAATACGAATACACCGTGTCATGGGAAAACCAGGCTTAAGGCATGTGCGTAAAATGAAACTGCGCAATCCGCACAGGCTAATCATGGACGACCCTTTCCGCGTAGATTGAATTTCACTTAGAAGAGATTTCCTTAAAACGAAATAAACCATAACATTGGAAAGTGTCGTCCATGATTAGCCTGTGCGGATTTCGCAGTTTCATTTTGCGCACATGCCTTAAGCCTGGTTTTCCCATGACAAAGATTATTCGTATTGTAAACAATATAAGTATAACGTATTGTGTTTTAACGGATTCATCGGTAGTGAACGAAAACTCGGAATTTTTGGTAATCGATTTTTAATGAAAGTTAAAGATTTTTTTTCTTAACTTCTCTTTACATTAACATTGTCGTCAATTATTCAATATAATGTGTTTTTCTCAGTCAGCAGAGATTTGTCAATTTTAGTTTACAAAGGCTAAATTAAGCGGAAACAATAGTTAACATGTTAAAGGGCTGTTACTATGGTGTTGAAAATGTTTACATAACAGATGAAATAACATAAAAGTGTCATATAATTTCTTTAGATTCCCTAGGAGAAAAATAGATTTAAAAAAATATTTTCAATAGATATTAAAGATCTTTATAAACACTACCGAATGTATATGAAAATGTCGAATGTTTCAAAACGAGATTCAATCAATCCTTAAACTTAAACACATTCATTGTCATTATTCTGCGTTAAGAACATTTTTAAATGACATAAAAGATCATTGGTTATGCACTACATATTTTATCATACCAAAACACATGCATTTGAAGCACGAATTCATCTACTAATAATATCATATATAGCGACTTTTAAGGTACTAGATCGATATAACGACTTAGCGAGCGATATTGCTATGTGTATATGAAAATAATGCCCGCTAAATATCGGCAGCATTAAAAAAGGAATGAATGCAAAAGTGATGCATACAAATATGAGGGTCGTTTTGGGAACACCGAGCTTAACGCATGTGTGTAAAGTATCATCCCAAATTAGCCTGTGCAGTCCGCATATGCAAAACAGGGACGACACTTTCCGCCTAGACTGGATTGTTCGTTAGAAGAGATTTGAGTTATACGATCAATTCCATAAAAGCGGAATAGGTCGCCCCTGATAAGCTTATGCGGACTTCTCATGCTCATCTGGGATGCCACTTTACGCACATGTGTTAAGCCCTGTTTTTCCAGAACGCGGCTCATATATTATTTAGGTGAAGAGAGGTCAGGCCAGTGTCCAAATCCGTGGATGTTTGCTACATGCGTCTTTAACATGTGCAGCACTGATTTCGACTGCCCGGCGCCCCAGAAGTGTTGCAGAAACATATGTAGTGGCCGTGTGTGCAGACTACCCGCACAACCGCAAGGTTATAACATTTACATTATCACGGTATTATGGACGTTCAATAGAGCCTCGATCTGGGTTAATGGGGTTTAATGCATCTGCGTTAATCGTTGTCCCAGATTATCCTGTGCAGTCCACACAGGCTAATAATGGATTGCAATTTCAGCTGTTATGGTATTTTTGGTTTAAAGGAAGTCTCTTCTTAGAGAAAATTCATTTTAGGCAGAAAGTGTCGTCCCAGATTAGCCTGTGTGGACTACACGGACTAATCTGAAACGACACTTTACGCACAAGCATTACTACAGGGTTCCAAACGTAAAGCTTAGTTCTATGTTATGTCAGGTCTCTCGAGACTAAACACGCACTATGGAACATGGGCGAAATTGTCAACATGTAAATATTAAAATGCCGAGATATTTCGAGATCTAAATTGTATGTGTTCTTCAACACCAATTACTTTTGCGGCTTTTTTTAACTTTGCGCCGAGAACCTTGCGTTTTTTGCACATGTATGCATTATCGCTATAAATTAATGCGTTTGATCACACACATAAGTGTGTGCCTAAAGTCTGCCTTTGATGTGCCTATCTTCTTCTTGTTGCGCATAATTTGCAGATTTGTGTCCAATAAATATTCGGAATTTTAATAGAGGACATACCTATAACAGTTACATTATGTATATGAATTCTATATATTAAACTGTATGTATGCCATCAATACTTAGTATAAATGTATCCTGAACTAAACATATTTTAAAATAGTCTTATTAGATATATATGTTTTACTGTTTTAAAATAGTATTATTAGATACGGAATTCGTTTTGATGTTTGTGCTACCTATATTTCAGTTGAGCAAATCGTTTGTGAGAAGAATGGACACACGTACATTAATGGTATTTATTGTCTCTAACAACACATTGTGACATAACGGTATATACTTATTGTTTATTCTTATGATATAAATTTAAGTACAGATAGATTTAATAATAGGGAATATTTAAATAATATGTTTGAGTATGTAACGTAGCTGTATGTTGCGGATATTTAGGAATTACCATAACAGATGTCAGTTCGGATGGGACATGTAATGAAGTTTGAAAAATTGATTATGGAGGTATGGTTTCATTTCTCCAATGTAATTCAATTATCGGGAACATATGTTGATTTGTCTTTAGTCCTCGATTAACAATTCGGCTCGTACATAACAAGCCCCAATTCAGATATGGTATATAATGAAATTTAAATAATTGAAATACCCAATTTCCCAATGTACATAACAAATGTAAGTTCGGATTGAGATTGTATCTTATGGGTATCGGGGTTTACGTAATTGATTATAGGAGTGTTAGGTTTCACACTACTAATGTGGTTTGTCCATAGAGAGCATCTGTTTGTATGATCAAGTATGCAAATGAAATGAGGTCCCCTGTTCCTAAAGTGATAATTGTGTATTGCACTTTCTGCTGTGATAGATGCATGAGCATCCATCCAATCAACAAGGGTTATTTAAAGGGGTGGGTTTAGATTATCGGGGGAAGAGAACAGTTAACCAACCAAGAATGAGATAGGAAATATCTAAATTTTTTGTTCATGTACCTTGGAATAAAATGCTGTGCTTTGTTGTAAGAAGGAATTCTGGAGTCCTAGTTTGACAATCGAGTAGAGCAGTCACGCTTTCTTGACGTGGCGGCCAATTGGCCGCCGCGCTGTAAAATTGTACTTCATGAACATTAGAAGCTTTGTGTTAGAAATTATTTAACAGAAATAACTCGATGAAAACAGAAATGAACTTTGTTTGTTACTGTGTGTTCTCCACGAATGATACATAATTACGTGACAACATAACGATTACTTTGTATATTGGAGCCACGTTCTGAGAAAACTGGGCTTAATGCATGTAAGCAAAGTGACATCCCATATAAGCATGTGCAGTCCACACAGGCTTATCAGTGGCGACACTTTCCGCGTCTAAGGATTGTTCGTGTAAAGGATGTATTTACTAAACTAAAATCCAGTTTCTGCAGAAAGTGTTGACACTAATAAGCCTGTGCGAACTGCACATGCTAGTCTGAGACGATAATTCACGCACATGCAATCAACCAAATTTTCTAATAACGATGCTTATTTCATGACAACGGCCGGCTTGCTAAAATTGGGGATCGGCAATAAAGTTTTCGCTAGTCATTCCCTCACCTACGATTCATATATCGGTCAGTTGTCAGTATGTGCACTTTCGATCTTTCTATCACAGAAAACGTTTGAGTATGTTAACTGACAGGCGGAATGTGACTCATAAACTGTTAAAGGGAGAACTTTGCAACTATGCGTACAACTTTATATTTCCTCAATTTCGGTCTCAAGTAATTTATTATTTGGGTCAAATCCAGTCAGGCTGTCCCTTTTTAATAATGCGCGTATTGGTAATTCGAGTTCTGCTACAAATCAATGCGAGATTTTTCCCCATGTTTTTAGTGAAGTTTAAATGCCGGTAACGTTCGATAATAGTTTAATATTCCGACATCTCAACCGGCTTCTGTATATTCTATTAACAAAAACATGTCAGTTTAAAGAAAAATACTGCTTTTGAAAGAGCACACTTGATCGAAATCATATTGAGAATCCTTTCATTTTACCGCAGTTATTTTGATATAAAAATGTTGAAACTTAATGAATATATCTATTATACATTTTGATAATATGTTTGTGAATTTCACGAGTTGAATCCCATACTTTCTATTTTCAGGCGAGAGTGTTCCCGATAATGACCCGTGTAAACGCTGCAGTTGTAGAAGAGGTCTTATCATGTGCGCAATGATGTCGTGTGCCGCGTGTGATGGCCCCAGACTCCCTGGGCAATGTTGTCGTTCCTGTTTGCCACAGCCTGTGGCCATGGCGTAAAATTGCTTCTGTATATTTTCAACCTTCAAGAAAACGAATTCGTATGGAAACTCCCTAAATATATAATTCTTCATGAATGTTGCAGTCCAATGTCGGTAGTAATGTTTGTATTTGACTGTGTCCGGTGGCTTTCGTTTGCAGTGCTTATTGTTGTATATTAAAATGAACTGAACAATAGGCATGTGTTATATAAATATTGTAATCGCTATGTTAGAATGCAAATGGATGATAGCGTCCTGTAAGCCTAAAAATGTCCCCACGTGTTGGTTTTGCATCTGTAATATTTAATTGAAGCTATAAACATGCTCATCCAGAAATCGGTTAATGGTGTTGATGTCTCTATGTGTGCACATCCAAAATAAATCTGAGTCGTGCTCTGTGAAAACGGGGCTTATCGCATGTGTAAAGTGTCGTTCCAGATTAGCGTCTGTAGTCCGCACATATTAATCAGATACGACTCTTTCCGCTTAAACTGGATTTTTTTGCTATGAATAGAATTCTTTCAACCGAAAAATACCATAAAAGCGGACAGTGTCGTTCCTGGTTATCCTGTGAGAACTAAATAAGGTAATATGTGACAGTACATGCATTAAGCCCCGTTTTCCCCGACCGCGTCTCATATTCCTTCGTTAGGTTTTAGTTTATTTATGTTTTGCTTTGATGACTAGGTACTATTGGGGACAATTATCAGGATGCAGGATCACGTGACTTTGTGGGGTTCCCACTTTCGTAGATGTATACACGACGGTAAGTTGTGCTTTATTTCAAATAACTTTTTAAAATTCTTTTTTCATATGAATTTCAACTAGTGCATTAAAGAAAGATTTTTATTCCGCTTATGGCTATATGAAATACATCGGAATAACTTTATTTAATAAACCTGTGTTTGTTAAAAAAAAAATCGGTATCTGCTGCATTCATTGTACACAGTTATGCTTCAGGCATCGTGAAATTATGTCAACGATTTCCGACGTATCAAGGGTTTATTCTTATACCTAAGGATATTATAAAATAATTTAAAACAATTTCAGAGACATTTTTCAGTATTAAGTAAAACACTAGTCTGTAAAACACCAACTTCAATATGGACACATATTTCGAATGTTTAATTTAGAATTTAACATGCATTTGAATATATATTTAATTATAATACCTTGATTGAACGGACGTGTTTTTCTGTTGTTTCTTCACAACCAGAACACACAAAAGTATTACTCCAACGGGCACCAATAATCCGGCCGGTAAACCAATGGCGATGCCTAATATGCTTGGTTTCTCGTTTTTACTGCCTCCATTGCACGCTTGCGAATAGAAGATCTTACAGTTGGTATTATGGACTATATACTACACACATATTTATGCGAACATGTGTTGTGTACGTATATTTTCCAATTTTTATCTAATTACAACCTAGCTACACTTCAAGTGGCATATAATTAATGCGCTCTTACCGTTTGTCCACTCAAATGAAGAGGACGCAGACTTGCATTCCGTACACGAATCACCTCCATCTGTACCTTCGACAACACATCTGCCCTCGATATAACAGTACCCAGGCTTCAAAATCATGACTGTGTTTCCAGCGGAATCTTCGAAAAAGTCTTGACAGGTTCCATCCAAAACAATAACTTGAGACGGGCTGCAAAAGTTTATTTTATCATTGCTGACGGAAATCTGATACATGGTTGCCAGGATAGATTTTGTTGACCTCTTTCGTCTTCGTTTGGCATCATGAACAGGTGCGCATACTTCGTTGAGGTCGTTATATACGCATGGAAAGCTTATGGACTGCGACATTGTAAAGACGTTATTTTCATTCGTCTGAAAATCATAAACATTGGTATGTAATATTATGAAGCAAGTGAGAACATAACTACATGTTTTCTGTTTTATTTATAATAAACTTAACCATTCTAAATTAAATTCCGTGATGTATATGACATACCTCATATATGGTCACGTTGCAAATGGCGTCCTCAACAAAACCGTCACCAACTATTTGGATGCAGTCAAAAATATCTCCTTTTCCGGTATCACATATTCCATTGTTTCCGAGTTCTTGCAACTGAGGTGGTTTTGAGAGCTCAATAAAGCAGAGATCCGTTCCATAACCGTCAAAGCACTGGCATGCACCTGAAACATTATTGTTTTGAATATAGTGATTATTTTATTGTATGCTTTCCGGTGAAACATACCAGTGAATTAAAACTGATAATTCACTGTTGCAAACAGTGACAAGTAGCAGTGAAAATTATCATTTTCACAACTTTGCAATACAGCATAAAATTAAAAGAATATGTAATGGATTCGGTGGAACATTGATTGTAATTCCCTCGTGATCATAGCAAACATATATTTTCTATGATCACTCGTGAATTACAATCGATATTCCACCGCGAATACAACAAATATCCTCTATATATTGCGACTATTTAAATACTATTATAATCAATACCTCTATTTAGATTCCATTTAATTTGATTGAAAATATATATCATACCTTTCACGCAGTTTCCATTACTGCTACAATTAGGCGGACGAGAACTGTCCTTCACAATTGTAACGATGTTTTGAAACTTTTCAACTATAGTGTTATTTTTCTGAATTTCCATCTGAAGTGTCTGTGTCTGTGCATCACAATGAGCAGTAACCCACTGTGAATTCCCTGTCATCTGAAACAATTCAGTAAGCGATAATTACAGACAATGTACAATGTGAAAGACGAGGTATTACAAGTTTTACAAACGTTGTGCCCGATGAAGTGTAATTTCAAAGAGGTTTAAAACAAACACCTTGTTTCTCGTATATTTGTGTCCTATATTATCGAAAACAATAACACGTTTTTGCTACAATTAAAAATACGAAACACAACTCAAGGTAACTTATATATAAACGTCCTAACCGCCATGTCAAATGCACAGTCTTCTAGGGTTTTTTCAAGGTCCGTATCAATCTGACCCTTTGCAGCCTGCACACTCGCACAGCTTTGGAAGTCCTCTACACAATACACACGTGCTTCGTCGGGGCTCATAGTCGCAGGAGCTGACGTAGACTCTCGCTGTTAAATTGTCGTTTTGAAAATAAAATACATTGACATTTACTTCTTTAAAACTTGCTTGGAAGTTTAATTATGAAACTTCAATAAACATCCTGAAATAAAAGCAAGCTAAATCTGAAGTAAAATTCATAGTACCTTGTTGCGTATATGTATAACCTTATTCTGCCAGTAGTTTGTCATTTTATTGAGTCGCTGCTTCACATGATCTTCGACTCGGTGTTTCTTAACTTTACTAAGCACATCTCTCTTATCTCTGGATACTAGTAGGGTACCAGTAATCAGTTTCCCTCGTTGCAAAGCAGGATTGTTACAAGAGTCGTCCTCGTGCTTGGAGCAAACGGACTGAAAGTTGAATTCCGGTATACCTGGATAAATACAAAACGTCTGATCCCGATTCCATGGCAGCGTATTATCGTAGACAACCGGGTTAAGCAAGCTCTCCTTCCATTTGTGTGTAAGGCTTGAACTAGAAAATATAACATCTCATGTAAACAGACGCGGAAAATATAAATCATTGCACCTGCTTAAATTCCTAAAGATAATAACTATGATAAACTACAACGAGTTGCGCATATGTTTACCTTGATGGTGACATAAGTATACACGAGAACAAGAAAACACTCTTTCCGCAAATATAAATTCATGTTGCTGGGCATTTTAATGGAGTGTTAAAACAACGTACTCCCATGAGAAAGAGAATTCATCCGGATACACAGCCCAATACCAGAACCTGTCAGAATTATCAGAACTTTGTGTCCACAAAGTTCCACTGTCTCGCATGATGAAATCATCTTCTGGTTTGCCGTTATAATTTCCACACAATCCTTCAACCTGGTTGAAGTCATGTGGTGACGGATAGATGTCAACATTCATCACGTAGTTTCCCCACATCATCAAGTGTATGTTTACAGACATTCCGGTTGGCAGGATTATCTATTATTGAAATATCATGATAAATAATGCAGAATAATTTATGAGTGGTAACACGCATTAATACACCATTCTAAATATAACATCAGGAGTACATTGCACATTATATATTGTTCTTAGAACCAAACGTTTACTAAAATATTCCGTCACAAAGACCAAGATTAGGTTAGTGAAACGATGTCAAGATAGTATGGTTCAGCTCCTGACTCGAACCTTATATTGCGAAGAACTTTCCCGGTACACTTTCAGTGCTTCATCCTTATTGGATAGGTATTTCGTTAGGTGTCCGCTACAATGGTTTATGGTGAATATATCACCTCCAGCTTTTACATTTACGGCGCAAGCACATGTTGGCATTGGACCCCAGTTTGAACAAGGCTGTGTAATCATGTCGACCTTAAAAGATTATTGACAGCTGATTAATACAAAAATTCCATATTGTTTAATAGCATGGTTCGACAGTTCGTTTTATTGTATGCAATAAGCAAATGCTGTTCAAAAAATTAAATTCGACAACTGAAGACTAATATTTGAAAAAAAGGTATATGTTTGGAAAGTAATGACTGTATACATAATACAACGCCACTCAAACATGTTACATTTACATATTTTATGTAACGTAGTTCCGATCATTTATTAACTGTTGAAATAAAATGGTGCAATGTTATCTTACTTCAATGGGGTTTTTCTTCTTACGGACAAGGATGAATTCGCCAGAATTTTGGTTTTCGTACGAGCTACACAAAAACATATTTAGGTCTGCGCTATATTATGACATACTTTGTACATATATAAACCCAGATTTATTTACTTAAGTCATGAAAATTGACTATCATTTTTTGCTTTGTTTTGTTGCAATAACATATAATCTTTAGAATGTATTCAAATACCTATTGTAATGAGCGCTTGCTCGATTGAAGCAGACTTCTTTTTCAAAATGATTATTTTAGCTTTATCACACTTTGCTAACCTACATTGGTAGCGCGTTATTAGCCTCGACGAAACAAGTTCAACTACGAAACATAATGGTCTTACCAGATATATAAGAACAACATATACCTACCGTCCGTCAAAAGTCAGGATATGAGGATCGACATGAGCATAACAAGGTCCGTTTTGAATCGAATGGACATCCGTTACATATACCTAAAGAGAATGCACAGAAACTACGTAAAATGCTAATTAATGAATTGGCAATACATATTGGACGTTTTCGTGTGTTATTATTGATTTAATTTCTTTTGGTGGGGGATATTTACCCTATTTACAAAAGACAACTCGGATACATTCGCATTAATAAGCAAACAAAATACGTGTTTTTGTCATTCCTGTAAACTATACAATTCAGAAAAAACGAACACATTTAACAAAATTACTGTAAGGAATTACTCTAATTGTGATTGTAAACCATCGCCAGAGATTCTTTTGATTATCATCCGAGAATGTTTGAGGTTTCAACTGGAAATCGCTTTTTAAGTCATATTTATTGTTGTTAATGGCGACTAATGTTATGGTTGTTTCATGTTTCGTTAGCGCAAATTGTGCCATGTCAGTTACAGTTGACCCTTCTATACGGCCTCCGCAGGTATTGCCGTGCAACACTACAATTGACGACTGCATGCAATCGTAGGTGTCCGACGGGTCATGTAGAAGATACTGAAGTCGACAGACTCCCGAGTGTGTACCACAACCAAACGGAACGTACAGTGTAACAGTGAATGACGCACTTTGGTCTCGCGGAAACGTAAGAGATGTATCTGGAATCTGCAATTATTCAATGTCATATTTTTTTTCTTTTAAATTGATAATCGGTGTCAACCTTAAAACACATAGCAATTGTGAACTATTTGCATGTCAGACAAAATATCCAGTTAAACATACAGTGCTATTAAGAACAATTTATGTATGTTCGCCTATATGAAAGATTCACAACTAAAAAATAAACTTATTTTAACGGGTATGTTTTTGAATGTATAGGTTCATCCTTACGTACTTGTGTATGATAGCTTCACGATTTTTGTTTAATCAATCTTAGGATATATTCCCCATGTATAAATCAGACAAATACTAACAAAAATATGAAGACTTGCAATTCATCAAACTATATATACTCACTGTCATTGGTGTAAACTCGTTGCTATCCATAGTCTTGATTTTAAAAGTACCGCTTTCGTTGTAGGCAGTTACTTGACAACGCAACTGAAAGTAGTGATAACGTGTTAAACAGGGATATAATGATTGCAAAAAGTGGAACATGCGAAGATCAATTGCAATCATTTAATTTAAGGCACGTTCGATTATATTTAATTACAGCATTCCTTAATTTTAAATGCAAACATTTGATTACTAGATTCTAATATTCCTCTTTACCTCATTTCGGATAGTAAAGCCGTTTAAAACTCAAACGGGACTTTGGTTTCTAAGAGAAAGAAAACTGGTTGTAGTCGACTACGCAAACGTTAATATGCTGGGTAAATGAACAGTTGTGATTACCTTTGAGTCAAACTGGAAGACATTAGCGTTTAACTCGTACAGTTCGACATCTTTTAATACTGACGCCTCCGATGCTTTGGACGAGTCCACTATGTCGGTAGAATTAATCTTTTCGCCATGAAGATACCTTTTTATTTGTGGTAGACATATAAGATATAATCATTGTTAACGTAAATATTTGCTATTTGCGGCTTAATCAATTGGTTTAAACACGTTTACATACTTAAAGGTTCACGTTTGTTATACATTACTATTCTTCAAACAAAGTACAATTAATGAATATACAAATTATCAAACTGTACCTGCATACCATTTGATCTGGTAATAGAAGTCACATCGGAAAATCGCAAAGTGTTTGTCATGTTCAATATACTGAACAACGAAAATGTCAACTCTGTTGAGATATAGAACTCCTGGTTCTGAAAACAAAATTAGTTTACGATTACAGTTGACCCATTTACGTACAAAAAGATATAATTAAAATACAATGACATTGAATAGGCAACAAAACACTTACTTTTTAGTATACACTCAACATCGCTCATTTCATATTTTTCGCCACAAACGCAAACTCGTGGTCTAGCCATATCACAAATTGCGCCTATGACCAGTCCACATTCGGTATTGGTGAGACAAGAACTTCATAGACCTGTTTTATCCAATCAAGAGTTAAATGTTAACATACCTGTAACCATTTCTAAATGTAAAAAAGTCGGTGTAAGGCATGAATGAATGTTGTTACTTTCAGCAGTTGATTCAAAGAAAATAGCATTGTAAACGCAATTTATTTAACCTAACACAGCATTTAAACATGTTATGTGTTTGTGATACATTACATTACACGGTATTTTTTTAAGACAAATATAACATTGCTAGGTGTTATACGAGAACAAAGTAAGCTGGATTTTAATTTGTTAAATACGTTAATGTGACTTATACCTTTCAAAACAAAATCAAATATATAAAGCAAGCGTTACCTTTGCTTACACATAACCCGTTTGTTCTGTTAAGATCCGATGTTGCCGAACATGTGCATGCTTTGTTGGTGCATTTCCCATTTGCTTTACCGCCACAACCAAGGTCGTCAGTGCAGCCTGAGTCAAAATACACATTAATGATTAACGAAAATCAATCCTTGACGTTAGTGAAATTGTCTTCCATACTCAATATTATGTTCTTGTTTATAAGTACTTAGCTAGTTGTACATTTAAAATTGAAACTGCACACGGTACAACAATAGTACACATAACTGTTCTGAACGATTTAAATTGAGTACGTACGTTTCTGTACACACGCGCCATTGGCTCTATGCGTGATTGCACAGGAACACTGCTTCGTAACAAAATACGTCACCGGAAATGTCTTGGCAATTCTTTGAGCCTGGATTGCAAGCATCCCCGGGCACTGTACAATCATTTATACTTTCATGAACGTTTATAATGAAGTTTAAAGGCTTAGTTCCCAACATTCGATTACGACTTTAAGGTATTCAATGCTTGTCTTACAATGTGTTATCACATTTAATGAAACGAACGATACAATACCAGAAGCATTTGAGTATAATAAAATAATTATATTCGAGATAAAAATGACAAGTGTCTACCTGTAGGAACGCAGGCGTTTCCATGGACCTTTCTTGTGTCGTCACATACACGCATGTTCTTTTCTGAGTCACATTTTGCATTTTTCACAAAGGCACAGGCTTCGTCAACATAGCACGTTTCTCCAATTCCTAAAAAAAAGTGTTAATCATATCATACAATGCATCGTATAAACCGTATCGTGTTTGAGGTTTAGCGTTTTTAATTTCCGTGATAATCCCCCCCCCCGCCAAAAAAAAACAACACTACTGACAGCAACTTGTTAATGACAAATTTAAGGGCAAAATACCTCTGCTCTTGCATTCCCCTGTTGAAGTATTGAGTACCGCTGCGATTGAACACGTGCATATCCCATTCCTACATTCACCGTTTGAAATATGTTTGCAAGGTGAAGGATCGGAAAATGTACATGCTGTAAAATGAAATACAATAACGATACTAATTAAAACTAGCAGTGTGTATCATATAAACACAAACACATACACTAATTATATTATCTCTCTTAAATTCATGCAAAGTGGTTGTAGCATATGTGTAGAATTGAATTCCTAAAAAACGGATTCAACGATATCTACTGTGGCTTTTTAAATTAGATGTTGGTAGTTATACTGATCAAGGCTTAGTATAAATGTTTACTTCGACCATTCTTATATTTCTCCTCAACGACCACTGCAGAAAGATGGATTTCGCTGTGAAATGGGTCTTCTGAGAGCTTTCACAATGTTTTAAATGTAATTTACTTACATATCGTATGACATTTTGCTCCGACCACTTTTCGTGTGTTGTAACAACTGCATTGTTTTGTTTTAAGGTTGCAGATAGCGTCACCTTGAATCTTGTCAAGTCGTCCCCACCAGGTGTGCATGAGTCCCCTGGAGCTGAAACCCCCATGGTGTTTGCCAATTATCTTACGGTAATACTCTTGAACACAAAGAAATGTTCATGTCAATGATAACATTATTTAACTGTTTTTATTTAACATCAAATACCACACGGTACGACATATTTAATTAATTGCCATGTTTATTCTAATCAAGTGTTGCCTTAATAAGGAATCATACAGCATTGTCATGCCTTTAGGTGAACATTGGCCATTACTAAATTTAAACTGCCTATGGCATACGCATGTGTTGGTTATTTGGTCATCGCATAATGCACCACTGATATGTTTGTAATCGTCTTCAGACCTGCAATTACTACCGATTTCTGAAATACATATCGTAAATGCAACGAAACATCAATGCTCCAATAAAATATAATGAACATTTATTGCATTTATTGGCAATTACCCACATGCCAATATAATACAGGAAAATACATACAGCACAGTGGCTATATTGCTATATTTAAATCACATGCCTATACATATATATAACTATATCAGATACATACTCTTTACGTCGCATTTTCCCTTTGTGGTATTCAATTCTGCATAATTTGCACAGGCGCAAACATTGTCATTGTATTTCGCGAAAAATAGTGGAACATTTGTCAGGTTCTTCCGCCGGTGAAAAGAACAATTTTGTTCTTTTCACTGGTATTATTTCACTGCAGAAATGTCATATTTTATCATTAGGTATAAAAGAAAACTTAAACTGTGTTTATTAACATGACTAGAATCAATGCTCTCACTATTATTTGAAATATGCATAAGAAACCAATCTAGAGCATTGATATACGCTATAATTGAAGTATAATTAATTAATATATTTATATATTTATATCAACACCGAAAGTAAACAAAATCTATCGTAATTTTGGCACATGGGAATATTCCTCTTCGGCTTGATTCGTCAGGATATTGACCTGTTGTCCTGTTGTAAAGACGCTGTTGACGATCGCATTGTTAAGTGACTATATGTTTATTAAGACGGCTGGCTGTTATTCATGGTAGTTTAATTGTGTGGCTACCCAATATTGGGATGATGGCTACACAGTAAAATATAATAAGGCAAGTTATGTTGTTTTGATCTTAAAAAGCGCTAAAAAGGGGGAAGCTGAGGCGGTTTTTGACATTAATAAACACATTTTAGAAATATGTTCCATATATACATTATAACAGGTGTTTTATGGCTAGCGAGAAGAAGTGATTTGTGTTTGCTTCTAGCCTGTACATGTATACAAAAACAAAGTTCTATAACAAGAGCAAAATATCAAGTAATAGTTGCGTTATAAATTCATAATTAATGTTGAATTTGAACGGTTTTGTATAACCACGGTTGCAAATCAATTGGTTTCTAATGGTATCCAACAAAGGTTGGTAAGTATCTCCAATGAAGGCTTAAGGTTTGTCAAAGTATGTTAGTGTACACAACATACTGAGATGTGTAGGTACCGTTTGACATAATTCAACTTGATGATCATAAATAAATATGCTATTTAACTTGAGATTGGATATAAGCCTGATTTGTGCTCTAGTTGTAGTTATAATAAAAGACGTTTGTTGTTTTAAAAAATATTCAAGATTATTATTAAATTGCCTGCCATGCTATATATGTCGTAAAGGCGCACAAAGTACCGGTTCGCAACGATATCAAGGTCAAAACCAAATCGTCTGACGGGAACTCTCCGCCAGCCGCTTCTGCCTTCGGGGAACGTGTTTACCCTTGTGTATTCAATGCACAAGACTGTATACGTATAAGATGTGTAGTCGAGTGGAAAAATGTCATTCAGGAGGACATACCGTTATATTTGTCAATAACTATATAGTGTGTGAAGATTATAGTCGTATTTTATTTAATTTTATATTGTACGTATACCTGTGTTAACGTGATTATCTACGTACTTAAACAGTGTCATCTGAAAAACTGTTATCTCAACGTTCCCACGTCGTTGACTAATGAGAACCAGTTATTGACTTAAAGAAACGACTCGGAAATTGTTTTTTTTTGTGTTAACAACGATAAATGAATTTCATGTTAACTTTACAGCGATTAAGTATGAATTGAATTGTATTGTTATTAAACCTATTCACATACAAATAAGTATTGCTTCTTGTGTTTAAGTCTGACGTCTTTACGAAATGCTATAATTCAGCTAAATAACGTAAACATATGATTGTGCCATACACACATTGAATTCCATGCAATAAATCGTATTTGATAATCTGTCGAGTCGAGCAATACCATGAACCATATCATTTATGGATGGCGTTGTTAGCTGAATAAGAGTGAAACATGGGGTGATTTCTTCAAACAGGATTGATGTCGGTCTGTATGATTCTACTGCTTCCAACAAGAAGCTGCAGCTTCGTGTAGATCCTGATATATTTACAACCAAGGATGTACCCATGCATGTTGATGGCGATGGATTCGTAGTTGATTTGCCGGAACAGCATGAAAGAAATCCTATCAGACGCTTCATTCTCTACGAACCAGTAACGACAAGTAACTGTCGTGTAGAGGTCCATGATAAAAGGATCAGAAAATGCTAAAACGAATACCATGATCGAACGACCACTAACCGCTTGGTCGAATTCCATGATCGAGATTACGGACTAATAACTCTAGAATTACAAGCAATGTATATATGCCACGAACAAGTGCGGACACCACGCGCATAATAATGTTATCCCAAATGACGGGGATTTGTTTTGCAGACGTGTAACACATTTATTTAAAGTTTACATGGAAAGTAATGGAAATATTATTGTGTTTTTAAATTTATGTTACACAGTCTAAAATGTGAACTACGTAATAAAATAAGTATACGATAAAATAAAACTCAAGAAGTCATATCATTTTTCAGAAATGAAAAATTAAATGACTTGTTTTGTTAGTGGGTAGTTATTAGTGTTTTTCTTATGATAACTAAGTTTCTTAAAGGACAAAATATATCTCAACAATTTTCATTTAATAGAAGAAGACATGTTAAATAACTGTGACATTTTTTATTTATAATACTATAATTAAGTTTTGTTTGCTAAATTCTATGTCTTTTTATATTTGTGTTGCTTTTTCATTTTGTGGATTTATCTTGTATTTTGTAAACTGACGTGTGTATACTAATGTTATTTATAATGTTATCTTGTCCTGCTTTTTAAACACTTACAAAATTCATACAGAATACAAGATAAACGACCACTTGACATTTAAACAAATTGTCAAAATCAATTGATTTTTTTCGTGGCTTAAACATTTAACTATTAAATTTTTTGTGTTTTCTAATTTATATTACAGTACTTCTATCACACTTTTTGTATGATCAAGCAAAGCTTATCCAAATATAAGCGATCAACCAACACTTATTGCACATGCTAATATGACTCATAATTTATCTACTTGGATCAAACGTCGGGAGAAAGGCGGTAGACATTCGTAAAAGTCCATTCTTACACTATGTTATATGTCATCTATATGAAGATACCATAATGTCTTGGGATTATGTATTATTAATATAGATGTAGTTTTTTTATAAATTATACGCACTTAACCCATTTTTACTGTTGTATGAAACGCATCATATTTTAACAATCAGATGTGTACACCCTAGTTGTTGTTTTTTTGCACTTTTCAAGAAATCAGAAATAAATTCATAACATATACAATTAGAATTGTCTTATATTGCATACGTTTGCATACGTTTGCCAGAGTGAATAAAACAGTTGTTAATGTTGCGATTCTATTGAGTTCGATACATTTTTAGTAATAATGAAACGAAGAAAACCAAATCACATATAGATATATACACATTCCCATGCTAATGTATTTTGTTTAAGCTGCAAAAGTGTAAACATTATAGCAAAAGTAAGGCAGTATGTATATAACATCTTACCTGCATAGATTGATTGAATGACTGTCTAAATAAATGATTGGTTGACTAATTAATTTATCAATTAAATGATTCATCTTCCAATTCAGTCTTACAAAAGAAAATTTAAAAGCAGTATACATTTTGATTGCTGATATCTAATAAATTAATCTGAATGAACAAAAACCTAAAGGCCTTAGTTTATTGAACAAACACTGAAACAGATTTGATTTTGCTCGTTGACGTAAATTAATATTCTTTAACCTTTAAAAATGGAGAAACTTGTTACTCGATACTTTATATGCATAGTGTCCGCTTTCTATTGGAAATAGAGCAAAACACAAATACAAAAAAAATTCTTGTGCTTATGTTTAAGAACCAACGGAAATTATCATACGTAAAGCTTAAACAAACGATGAAACATCCAATAACCACGTGCAGAATATTAACAAACAGTAACAACTTAACAGATGGTCAATTATAATTTCGCACATGAACTTCTATAATCCCAATGTAGGTGAAATGTGTTATGTGTTGGTCTCGTTGCACTTTAATTATGGCACGTATTATTAGGAAATGGATAGTATGTACAGTTATTATTACAGTTTTTTTATTTAAAAAAAACACTTCAATTGGATCATTGTGCATGTGCATGTAGTTTTATGAGGGATTGTTTCTTGCAATATGTGTCATTTTTTAATATTGTTGTTATAAACACAGTAACATAGCTAGATTGACGGTTTAAATTGATTGCTGCAATTCTTTCTACCAACGTTATACTTTTCAAATGTAATGAAAAATATCGTTGCATGTGATGAAGATATTAACCTGATATAGTGAAGAGCTGTTGCGGTGCACTTAAAGTGTGCCGTCTAAGTTTGAAAGGTATTTTGTTAGATGGTCTCGGCAATGTTTTATGGTGAATATATAACCACCCGCACACATATTAACTGCGCACACACAAGTTGGTTCCGGTCCCCAGCGTGGTGAGCAGGTTTGTGTTATCACGTCAATTTGCAAATGTATCCAGTTTACAATAATTACAAATGTGTGGTTCAATAAGATAAAATATTAAACTTTACACAGGATAGAGACTTGTTAAATATCCAAACACTTTATGCTTTATGTCTAATACTTGAATGGCAAACGTTAAGTCAAATTTGACATAACATATGATACTTACTTTTATTGAACCCGTCTTGTGGTGATCTAAAACACATTCTCCGGAATTCTGGTTTTCATACTAAATGATAAAGAATAATCTCATTGAAAAGGGTGGGAAACTATGTATAAGTGATAAAGTCAAAGTAAAAAAACAATGCTTTTGCTGAGAGCGTGTATAATTTGTTCTCTTGTCAACGTTCATGTCAACTTCGATACGTACTTGCAATCAAAGGTTTGCATATGGGGATAGATACGAGTGCATGACGATGTTTACGGTAACTTTGGTACAGCGATTCTTCATATATGACATGCACCTGCAGTATCATTTAGTGTTAATCAAATGAACGATGTGTAAATTAATGCAAGTGGTAGAATATAGAGTGGTCGAAATTTCAAGTTTATGAATCGTACTTAAACCTTCTATTTTGAATTTGTAGCTTTATAAAGTATAAAAAATTATTCCCTTGCAATGTCAGATAGAATAATAAATTAAAAGCACTAAATCGTTACTACATATTCAGTAATATTACTCAAGAAACATTATCAGCATTATAGTTCGTGTAAACATGCATTTGTCTTTTATTTAAGACAAGTGACTATATGCATTTACTTACATTTATTAGCAAAAGTCGCTGCTGTTCACTGTCTTAATTTCGTTTGTTGGCAGTTACAGAACGATAAGTTCTAATAAAATCGAATAATGACTCTTTCTTTCAAGGTAGTGTACCCATGCACAATTATTTCCAAACCTTAATCATTTTACTTCCGTCATCAGCATTGTTTTAGAGATTGATATACCAAATAACACGAACAAGTAGTTTATTAAGTAATTATTAAACCGTTGTGCAATTGTGACATAAATTATTTTACCCCGATATGTTAAATGTGATATAAACAATGCAATAATATTAACGACATACGCGTTTGTAACATTATATACAATCACTATTTGGAAATTCAAAACAAGAACATTACTATCATTAGTATCTGAATCTTATAAAAATATGCATATATGCTCTTTTCATAGCTGTTACAAGGCCGCTGTAAGAACCGCTTTATTGTATACAGTGTGTATTAAATTCAAACCTGACCCCAAGTCAGACACGTGTAGTTTAAACAATCTTATTGTGTATGTGTAACATATTGAAACATATCAATCTTATTGTACAAGTTATTTGTTCGTAAATTTGCAAATTAAAGTATACAATATCACGGATGAAAGAAACGTTTGAATTTGATGTATCATACATTTTCTTGACAAAATTGTTCCAAACCAAAATATGTTCTGTTCTGTTCTGATTATATACGGAAAAAAAATAATGTTGTTAAGTTTTTACAACTATGTATGTTAGTATAACAAGTGTACATATACGCCTTTTTAGTTGAACACAATTATTTTACGAATGATAATAATACATTGCGACCGTTACCATTACAATTCGATATTTACTGAACGCTATGTGATACAAAGGTTATGTATTACAACGTGTTTTCATGTAACGGTATAATTTACCCTTTTGTTTAACAACCAGTGATCAATGATTGTATGTATAATCTTGAATATTTTCAAAAACAAACATCCATTTTACATGAAAAAGACGTAGATCGGACCTTACCGAATGTAACCATGAACACTAGAATATGCACTTCGATGCATGTCGAAAATCGCGGGAGTGTATAACGGATACATAACCTTCACACAATCGAACCGTTCAATATTAAACTATAACAGTACCGATTATACAAAATAGAAGGCTCGACACTCAACGGTAAAGTTGATCATTTCTCAAAAACGCTTTTGCTGACCTGGACAGTGACCGAATAAATATAAGATAAAAACACATACAACTAAAAGGCAACCGATGCCAAAACCATGGTCGTAATATTTGGAGTCAAAAACGAACAACAACGCTTCTTAAACTGTTGGAAAATATAAATACAATATAATATAATAATTCACTTGTAATAAAATGATGATATATACTTGTACAATGGTAACTGGTCCTTATCTATCGATCTACTATCATGGCCATGCCGATATAATTTTTAACATCCGTCTGAATGATCAATTCGATATGTTGACAATGTCTTTCCAATTGATGTGCTTTCCAATGTTAAAGTCGTGAATGACAATAATTCATTCTGGGCCTGTATGAAACAGTGAATAATGTACGAATTATATTGCTCAAAATAAAGTTGGACGATTTTTCGTTCAAATATCATAAGAAATATTTAACTACTCGTATATATCGACATTTACATATTATATATTATACATCGGGTATCTATCTACTGCGGCACACAAAGCATTTTAATGTGTGGAAGCTTTCTCATTTAAAAGCCATTTGCAGGATTTGCGTTGGGATCCTTCAATATGTTCAGCTTTTGTTAACTCCCTCACATCGCTCCCATAATTAAGAATCGAGGCATCAAACAGATTAAACATTAATTTAAACATCAATTAATTCATCGCCCTAAGCGCTTCTGTGGATACAATATGTGTGGCTTGTTTAAATGCGCCGTTCCTTGACATAAGTATTCCTTGATAATTCAAATTCTTCACGATTTCAATTGGTTTATTGCTATACACCCAACTTTATTCCATCTCAAATCTGCATTATGAAAGCACTTTTTGAATTGTCGACATTGACCGTTATATTCAATTTCATGTAATGCTCGAGACAATGGTTCAGGTAAGAGTGTAAGCCCTGTTCGGATTTTTAGATAAGTTTTGCGTCGTCGGCGAGTAAAAGAAGGTATATTGATAATTAATAAATAGTAATGACCGCATTTATGTCGGCTTTTATGTTCAACTCAGTGCCATTTACGAACATTGAAAACACTATCGGCGAACATATCTCCCCTTTGTGTTAAATGATGGCGGATTCAAAACATTTAGAAATACTATTCATATGTTAACACCCAATGTAATATGATAATACAAAGATCGAAAAATGGACAACAATTTGTCATCGATACCAGACCGAATGAGCTTAAACCAGATATAAGTACGATCCGTTAAGTCACAAACCTTTAAATAATCGACACACATCAATATAGTTGTCTGTTTATGATGCATATGGCTTTCTATATAATTAAAGAAGCAATATTGCGCCGACTGTACTTTAGCCCGGTTTGAACCCGAACTGTGCGCCAGTTAAAATGTCATCATCAATAGCCCGTTTTGTAAAGCGTTCGTTTAGTATGCTAATGAATAACTCACAATGGTTGTACCAAGATAATGGTTGTATATTGATAGATCGCCATTTTTTTAAGGGGAATAATCAGGCCTGTTTACCAGCTGTGTGAAAATGTCACGGGCTTGATCATTAAATAACAGTTCCAATGCGCGACCTGTTAAATGGACACTTAAACAAATATATTCGTATATTATATTATCCGAAGAACAGGCCTGAATACTACCTTATCGTTTCTTGGCCATAACGATTTCGCCCATTCATATGTATCTATCGAGATCTTTGAACGAACTGCCGGAGTTATGGTTACGGTCGAAATAAAACTATATTTATACGGTTTTCATTATTAATATAACCTTCATTTTAGCAAGGTTTTAAAGTGTTCAACAAACCCATCGAATTTAATTGTTTTTCCGTTCGGAATCGGGAATAATTTTTCACATTTTCCAAAATTCTTAAGTTGATTTGGATTTTATGCTGTTCACCTTGCGTTCGAACATTCGATTAAAATCTGTCTTCGTTTTGTTGTCTAATACTGACTGGCGATTGTTATCGTTGTTAATTGTGTAATATTTATATAAATCATCCTTATATTATTAACGTTTTTGTTCGCACTCCTCTCCACATTATAACATTTTGTTAGTTGTGTTGCTGAATCGAATTTATGTGCATCAGATTAAATAGTGTGTGCGCAATAAGAATTATCATTAGACGTTATATTCTGGGTAGATATTAGTTTAAACCTATTTATAGATCCCCCCAAAGACACCAAGTACTGGTTCTAAACCCAGGAAACGAACTCGAAAGCGTTTCAAATAAGCCTTAGGATTTCGATGCAATGGAGCTGAAATAACTAGGTTTAAACTAAATTTAACGGATATTTTTATATTTATCTCCTTAATGATATATCGATTACTCTGCAGCGAAGGAGGACGACATCTGCAGGGACGTTGACCTTTACTCGTATTGTATCCAAACATTGTTTTAATAATATGATATGTGCATATAAAGTGTAGCATGAAAACTAGGTATAGCCATTTATAATAAATGCAAATTACCTTTATATGTTGTTTAAAGTTATGCATGTAAGTTCATTGACACGAGATGTATATGCTTAAGTCGCAAAAATGTATCTGTTATGTTCTCTTATTTGTGTTTTGTAACATCTTGGCGTACTTCCATTACATTTACAAAGCAAACAATATGCAAATGAAGTATCGAGTTACGATTTTTTTTCCTTTTTACATGTCTGAAGCAAATAGATAAAGATTTTTATGTGAAGAGTATTTCGAATTTTACTCTCGTACACGGATGCAATATAAGACAACTTCAGTTGTAAATGTTAGAATTTTATTTTTGATTACGTAAAAAGTGAGGAAACAAACTCAAGGGACATGCGGGTAATTGTTAACAAATGGTTTGTATAAGTTAGTAAAATGCACATAATTGTAACAATAAACATTATAAACAAATGGCCACATGTTAACAGACATGAATGTCAAAATTCACAATAACGCATGAAAGTATTGAAACGTTTTAAAGGAAACTAATTTAATTATTAAAAACAACAACAAGACAAACCGGTATCTTCATTAAGGTGAAATATAACAAAGTGAATGTATTTGACGTATAATAATTTCTTTCACCCTTTTCCCGTAGTTTGATTTAAGAATACCAATAATTAGCCATAGAGACATGTTCAATTATTACCGGTTTATCGCTAAGCTTGTACATACAATACGTGGGACTGAAATACTATTACTTAAATTGGAAAATACAAATAATTAAACGGTAAAATTATATAACCCACAAAATAAAACATCCGTTTTCCAGTTATCTGGATTAATTGTTTAAATGTTAAGATGACAGCATTATTAAAATACAGTTTGAATGCAAATGTACTATGTACAGTATGTTTTTGTTCTGTAAAAAACGGAACCGTTTGGAATATAAAGTGCACTCACACAAATCGAAAACTAAAATAAAGGCACATCTACAAAACAAAAAAATCAAAACAACAAATATATAATTTAAAAAAAAAACAATGTCACGGCTATTGTACATGCCTACTTCTAAATTAAACGTGTTATGTTTTTAAATGTTTTCATTAAAGACGATTATTTAAGACACACTATCCACTGCAATTTTAACTCATAATATTAACACATCTTAAACATGATATGTAACATTTTGTGTTACTGTATTATGTATAAAACATACTTGTCTGTTCAATCTGTGTTATATTAAGATCTCAACACGTAAATGTTTCAAATTATATTGACACCTTCCGATATAACTTTAAATAAATGTTATGTAATCCAATTGTGGGAGCGTTTTTTCGATCTCCTCCAAAGACACCAAGTACTGGTTTAGGCCCAGAAAACGGACTCGAGAGCGTTTCAAATAAGCAGAAAGTACTTTCTACGCAATCGAGCTTAAACAAATATGTTTAAACTAAATAAATGTAATTTATATCTGCAAACCAAATATACACGGTTTAAGATAGTATCAGAGTGCATTTGGTACATCGCTTGTCCTAAGCTTATATGCATGGTTATTGTTATTATTTACCAACTATTAACAACATTTTAGTACGTGAAAGTTAGTAAGCAAATCTACTTTGTACAGAATGTTGTTGTTTTGTGAAAATAACGGAACCGTTTTGAATATAAAGTGCATGCTTGTAAGAGATATCCGGGTATATCAGTTTAATTAGCAAGTCAGTTTAAACAGGAGTCGGAATACTAAAGCATCATTTATCGTAGGAAAATGTCAAATTTAAAAAAGGATAAAACAACAAGACACATATCGAAAACAAAAATAAAGGCACATCTACAAAACGAAAAAAAAACACACCAAAAAACAAAACCAATATATAATATAACAAATACACAATGGCAACGCTATTTTACATGCCTACTTCTAGATTGAACGTGCTACTTTGTATATGTTTTCATTAAAGACGTTTATTTAAGACAAACTATCCACTGCAATAATAACTCATAATATTAACAAATCTCAAACATGATATCATATACATGTATTGAGTGTAACTGTATCATTTATAATAAATACTTCTCTGTTCAGTCTCTGTAATATCATAAACTTAACACGTAAATGTTTTACTTATAATTGACACATTCCGATATAAATGTGTTTTATATTTGCAAACCAAATATCCATAAACCAAATAGGTTCTAAGCTTAAATTGACGTTTCTATAATTGTTATGAGTCATCCTTTGAATTGTGGAATTCGACCAAGCTGTTACTGGCCATCCAATAATGGTATTCGTTTGAGTTGTTTCCGACCTTTTTTTAGATTTGACAGGTCGTTCATGTTCTTGACGTTGAAGCACTAGTTGGACTCCTCCCTTGCTCTTCTGGCAATTCCAATTGGAATCCATCGCCATCAATATGCATGGGTTCAACCGTGTTTGTAAACAAATCATGGTCTTCACGCAGCTGTAACGTCTTGTTGGAAGCAGTAGAATCATAAAGACCGACATCAACCCTGTTTGAAGAAAATTCCATGTTACACTCTTATAAGCGTTGTATGTGTGTACAAAACATCGTGTTCATTGAGTGTTGTTAGTGCTATGATGAGTATAACCAATGACTATTAAAACAAATTTAGACGATATGCTAGTTTGATGCAGATAAATAAACAATACGAATAAATAGTTAAACTACAACCAGACATAATTATATTTCTTACTTCTAAAACAAATGACGATACTTGAGTTGGGGATTTCAATATAATTTTCAAATTTACACCTGTCTTGGAACAAAACAGTTTCAGACAAATGTTTTATTCCAAAGTTTAAACGAAATATTTAAAGACACAATTGTATATGTACTAATATTTCGAATGTTTTACACAGAATTAAATATATATTTAAATATCATATTTAATCATAATACCTTGCTTGAACGGTTCTGTTTTGCATTTGTTTCTTCGCCACCAGAACACTAACGAGTATTACTCCAAGGAGCACCAATATTCCGACAGGAATACCGATTGCGATGCCTAACATGTTTGGTTTCTCGTGTTTACTGCTTCCATGGCACACTTGCGGAAAGAAGATAGCAGAGTTTGTAAAATCGACAAAATATTATACACATATTATATATATACTGCTTTGCTATATATTTCAATTATACTAATTATAATGTACTAACACTTTTACTGACACATACTACATTCATTCCTACCGTTTGTCCACTCAAATGTAGCGGACGCAGGTTTGCATTCCGTGCACGAATCATCTCCAGTCGTCGCTTCCAAAACACATCTGCCCTCGATGTAACAGTACCCATGTTTCAAAATCATGACTGTGTCTCCAGCGGAATCTACGAAAGAGTCTTGACATGTGCCATCCAAAACAATAACTTTAGACGGGCTGCAAAAGTGTATTGCATCATTGCTGACGGAAATCTGATACATGGTTGCGAAGATCGTTTTTTTCGACCTCTTACGTCTTCGTTTGACATCCTGCACAGGTGCGCATATTTCGTTGAGGTTGTTGTATTCGCATGAACGGCTTAACGCTTTTGACATTGTGAAGACATTTTTTTCATTCGTCTGGAAAAACATAATCATTGGTATGTAAAATGATGTAAAAAGTGAAAAAAGTAGTATTTATAACACACTCATCCGTCATATTTGATATACAATATGTAAATGAAATACCTCATATACGGTCACGTTACAAATTGCGGTCTCGACAAAGCCGTCACCAACTATTGGGATGCAGTCACAAATATCTCCTTTGCCGATATCACAAGTCCCTTTGGTGCCGAGTTCTTGCAACTGAGGTGGTTTTGAGAGCTCAATAAGGCAGAGATCCGTCCCATAACCGTCAAAGCACTGGCATGTACCTGAAACATTATTGGCATGAATATAATGATTCTTATATTTCTATATGTAAGGCAATAGTATAGCCATGACCTCTATTTAGATTCCACTTAATTTGATTGTAACTATTATACTACCTGACACGCATTTCCCATTACTGCTACAATTAGACGGACAAGAATTATCCTTCACGATTTTGACTATGTCTGGAAAAACTTTAGCTATTGTCTCATTTTTCTGAATTTCCATCTGAAGTGCCTGTGTCTGCGCATCGCAATGAGCAGTAACCCACTGTGAATTCCCTGTCATCTGAAGCAATTCATTAAACAATATTTTCAAACAATGTACAAAGTGAGAGACGAGTTATTAAAAGTGCAACCATAAAACCCTGTGAAGTATCATTTAAAAGAGAATTGCAAATACACTGACTGTAGTTTTGTGTGTTGCTTCTTATAGCAAACAATGATAATGTTTGCTACGATAAAAAGACAAAGAAGCAAACAATGTTATTTAAATATAAACGTCCGTACCACCATGTCAAATGCACAGTCTTCTAGGGTTTTATTTAGGTCCGTATCAATCTGATCCTTTGCAGCCTGCACACTTGCACAGCTTAGGAATGCATCTGAACAATATGCACGTGCTTCCTCGGAGCTCATATTCGCAGGGTCTGACGTAGACTCTCGCTGTTAAAATTGTCGTTTAAAAAGATTCATTAGAATTTACTTCGTTTAAAAGAGGTTGAAAATCTATGTTGTAACTTGAATTAACATCCTGAAAGATAGTTTAGATAAAAGCAAGTTAAATCTGAAGTAGAACTCATATTACCTTGTTGCGTATATGTAGAACCTTATTATGCCAGGAGTTTGTCATTTTATTGAGTCGCTGCTTCACATGACTTTCGACTCTGTGTTTCTTAACTGAACTAGCCGCTTCTCTCTTATCTCTGAATAGGGTACCGGGAATCAGGGTTCCTCGTCTCACAACAGTTTTGTTACACGAATCGTCCTCGTGCTTGGAGCAGACGGACTGAAAGTTGTTTGCTGGTATACCAGGACAAATGCAAAACGTTTGATTCCGATTCCACGGCAACGTGTTCTCGTAGACAACTGGGTTAAGCAAGCTCTCCTTCCATTTGTGAGTAAGGCTTGAAACATAAAAGATCACTTGTAAACAGACACGGGAAAAACAAATCGCTCTACCTGCTAAAATAAATTCGGGAGATAATAATAAATACAAACGGTTAAAAATTAGTATTTATTATTATCTCCAGAATTTATTTAAGCAGGGACAGCTAAATATATTGCCCCTATGTTTACCTTATTGGGACATACGTATACAAAAGGACAATTAAACACCCTTTTCGAAAGTATCAATTTATTTTGCCTGACATGTTTAATGGAGAGATAGAACAACTTACTCCCATGAAAAAGAAAATTCATCCGGGTAGACTCCCCAAGGCCAGATCCTTTTTGAGTTATCAGAACTTGGTGTCAACAAAGTTCCACTGTTTCGCATGATAAAATCATCTTCTGGATCGCCGTTATAATTTCCACACAATCCTTCAACCTGATTGATGTCATGTGGTGATGGATAAATGTCCACATTCATCCAGTAGTTTTTACCCCACATCGTCAAGTATATGTTCACAGACATTCCGGTGGGCAGTATTATCTAGTATTGAAATTATCATAATAAATAATGCAGAAATAACTATAAGGGATAACACTCATTAATACACCTTTATAACTATAACGACAGTATCACACTGTACCAACACATATGTAGATATAAAAAAATGACGAATTTACTTAAGTTTGATAAACATACTTCTTCCTAAGCAAGTATGCTGTATAACAATCGTGTTCCTGCCATTTAAACTGCTTTCGAGTCATATGCTGTAAAACGTTATTGTATACAAGTTAAACGTGTGCATATATTCTTCTTAAAACAAAACGTTTACTAAAATATTCCGTCACAAAAACCAAGATTTGATCACTGAAACGATTTTTCAGAATATTATGATTCAGCTCTTTACACGAACCTTATATTGCGAAGAACTTTCCCGGTACACTATCAGTACTCCATCCTTATCGGATAGGTATTTCGTTAGGTGCCCGCTACAGTGGTTTATGGTGAATATATCACCTCCAGCTCTTACGTTTACGGCGCAAGCACATGTTGGTTTTGAACCCCCAATGGAACAAGGCTGTGTAATCATGTCGACCTTAAAAGATTATTGACAGCAAGTGATTATAATAATGTTATATTGTTAGTGGAAAAATGCAAGCATAAATAGGATGATTCGCCAGTCCGTTTCTCTGTGCGCACCAGGGAAATGCTGTTTATTTTGTAATTAATTCCGACACGTGAAGAATAACAACTTCGACAAACAGGTATATGATTTAAAAATAATCATCTCTGTATACATTAATAAATGTCGCTAAAAATGCACATTTAACGATGATTTATAAAGTATTTACTATTATTAAGCATAAACGAAGTGATAATGGAAGTATAAACTAAAACGATCTTACTTCAATGGGATATTTCTTATGACGGACAAGGATGAATTCGCCAGTATTTTGGTTTTCGTACGTGCTAAACAGAAAACAAATTTAGGTGCATACCCACATATGATTGACTATGTACATACACTAACCAAGACTACTAACATTATAAAAATATACTATCAGTTTGTTTTGTTGCAATGACATAGTATCATTTGAAAGAATGAAAATACATTGGGGTATTATCGCTTGCTGGATTGAAGACGACCTCTTAACTTTTGCTTTATCACGCGTTTTTAGTCTGCTTTTATTAGCGGTTATTTAGCGTTGAACAAACCCGTTCACTTAAATAAACCATCAAAAGAGTCTATTCGGGAGAAATTGAATAAGCCTTTCATATGTATAAGAACACAAATATACATACCGTCCATCAAAGGTCCTCATATGCGGGTCGACATGAGCATAACAATGACTGTTTTGAATCGAATGGCCATCAGTAACATGTACCTACAAACAATATACTCACAATACGTAAAATGCTCACCAAGAAATTTGAAATAAATATTGGACGTTTACTAGCGTTATTGTTGCTTTTGTAGTTATTTTTATACTAAAAATGAAAACATTCGTATTAAATAGAAAACAAAATACGTATTTGCCTTTTTATCGTAGATCATAGAACGTGTTTTGTCGATAGACAATACAGGGGCATACTTCTGCTACATTGCAGGTCAGATTTATTGAATTTCGTCAATGACCTCACACAATGACCCCGAACACATGTCTAGTTTCAAATAAATATCTGTATCCGAAATATTGAAATTGATGTTGCATGTTTACCTTAACAAACTCTTAAGAACAAAAAGGAACATAATTATTCTGATCAAAAAGGCAAAACACATTTAACAAAAATACTGAAAGAAATTACTGCAATTGTGGTTGTAAACCCTTGCCAAAGATTCTTTAGATTATCATCCGAGAATGTTTGAAGCTTCAACTGAAACTGGCTTTTCAGTTTATATTTGTTGTTGTTTTTCGCGACTATTGTTATAGTTGTTTCATGTTTTGTTAAAGAAAACGTTTCAATATCAGTTTTAGTTGACCCTTTAATACGGCCTCCGCACGTATCGCTGTGCAACACTGCAATGGTCGAATCAATGCAATCGTAGAGGTCCGACGGGTCATATAGAAGATACTGCAGTCGACAGTCTTCCGAGTGTGTACCACAACCAAACGGAACGTACAGTGTCACAGTGAATGACGCACTTTGTCCTCGAGTAAATGTAAGAGATCTCGATGAAATCTGCAATAAATCAATATAATGGGGTTTTCTTTTAAATTTATTATCAGTGACAACCTTAAAACAAATAGAACTTGCGAACTGGTTTCATGTCAGACAAAATATCCAGTTAAACATACAGTGCTATGAAATACAGTTGTTCGTGTGCCTATATACAAGATAATTCACACTTATTGTTACGGGTATATTTGTGATATATAGGTTTATGTCAATTTACAATTGTATGATAGCTTCATGGTTGTAAAATCACTCTTTGCATACATTTCCCATTTCTAAATCATATAAATACTAGCAACAAATATTAGGGCGTGCAATCCATCAAACTGTATATACCCACTTTCATTGGTGTAAATTCGTTGCTTTCCACGATCTTAATTGCAATTGTACCGCTTTCGTTGAAGGCAGTTACTCGGCAACGCAACTTGAAGACAATAATTGCAAGAACATATTGTATGTTAGGATTAAGTGAAGTTTTTTAACTAACATTATTTAATTTTAAGATATTCTCGATTAGATTTAATTAAAATACGACAGACAAAAGTTTAAATTAAATGATAACGTGTTAACAATAGATTCGTATATCCTTGTTTACCTCATGTAGGATAAAAACGCAGTTTGTAACTATAACGGAACATTGCTTTTCATGAAAAACTGAGTGCTATCGATTACGTAAACATTTATATGCTGGGTAAATGAACATGCATGTTTACCTTTGAGTCGAACTGAAAGACCATAGGGTTTAAATCGTAGAGTTCGACGTCCTTTAATACTGACGCCTCCGATGCTTTGGACGAGTCTACTATGTCGGTAGAATTAATCATTTCGCCATCGAGATACCTTTTTTGTTTTAGTATACATATTTGATTTAATCATGTATTACATTGCTTGTTCTTTGGTTTATAAAATTGGTTTAAAAATGTTAAAATAATTCGAGTTTTAACTACATTTATCATACATTAATGTTCTTCAAAGACACTCTTAAGGTACAACTAATGAATATACATCGTATATAACTGTGCCGGCATACCATTGTATCTGGTAATAGAAGCCATGATCTATTCTGTAGTCACATCGGAAAGTCGCAAAGTGTTCGTCATGTTCGATATACTGAGCAACAAAAATGCCAACTCTGTTGAGATATAGAACTCCTGGTTCTGAAAATAAAATAGTTCATACAAGTACACATCAATTCTGAGATTACAGTTGACACATTTACTACCATTAATTTATAATTAAATTTAAATGACATGGACAAAAGCAACAACAACAACTTACGTTTTAATATACACTCAGCATCGTTCATCTCATACTTTTCACCACAAACACAAACACGCGGTTGAGCGTTATCACACATTGCACCTGTGACCAGCCCACATTCAATATCGGTGACACAGGAACTTCCGAGTCCTATTTTTATCCAATCAACAGTTAAAGTTTAACATAACTGCAAGCATTTCTTAATTTAAAAAAATTGCATGCATTAACCGCAGTTAGGAATAAATGCATGTTTATCGTTTCAAGTGTTGACTCAATTACAACAGCATTGTACTATGAAATTTAGCGCAACTATCTCAGAATTTTAGCATGTCATTTGTTTTATAAACATTACGTTACAATATGTATTTAATTTTAAATAGAAGCTATTCATCGTGTAAGAGAACGAAGTAAGTTGCATTATAATTTATTGACTACCTAAATGAAACCTATAAAAGTTTTCAAAAGAAAATCTATTTAAAAAAATACCAGCCTTACCTTTGCTTTCGCATAATCCATTTGTTCTGTTAAGCTCCGATGTTACCGAACAGGTGCATGCTGTGTTGATGCATTTTATATGTGCTATACCACCACAACCAAGGTCGTCAGAGCAGCCTGAGTGAATATGTAGATTGATATTTACAGAAAATCAATCCTAATCTTAAATGGTATATCCAGTTTTAAGTAGTACTTGGTTAGTATTTCATTTCAAATGGATTACGCCCACGGTAAAATAACAATGTAAGTAGCTGTTCTGATTGATTTAAAATGAATACATACGTTTCTGTACACACGCGCCATTAGAAGCTGTATACGTGCTTGCGCAGGAACACTTGTTCGTAACAGCGTCACAAAACAAATCACCGGAAATGCCCTGGCAATTCTTTGAGCCTTGTTCGCAAGCATCCCCGGGCACTGCATAATAATTTTATACTTTTACGAAGGTTAGTTATGTAGTTTTTTAACTGCCTCACCCTCAACATTTAATAACGACAATTAGGCATGACATTTTTGCCTTACAATTTGTTGACAAATTTAACAAAACAAATAATGTAATGCAAAAATCGTTTGGAAATTATAAAATAATTATATCCGAGATAAAAATTAAAAGTTACTACCTCTAGGAACACAGGCGTTTCCATCAACCTTTCTGGTGTCGTCACATACACACATTTTCATTTCGGAGTCACATTTGGCATTCTTCACAAAGGCACAGGCTTCGTCAACATAACACGTGTCTCCAATTCCTACAATAGTGGACCATAATATGTGTCTTATGCACATACATGTTTTTGAGGTATATTTATTTTATTACCGTCTCCCCCCGCCCACACACACACACACCCCAAACTAAGACTGACAGCAACTCGTTAATGGCAATTCTGATAAGGCCAACATACCTTTGCTCTTGCATTCCCCTGTTGTTGTATTGAGTACCGCTGCGAATGAACAAGCGCATACCCCATTCCTGCATTCACCGTTGGAAATAAGTTTGCAAGGTGAAGGATCGGAAAATGTACATGCTGTAAAACGATTACACAATTACTTTTAAAAACTAGGTTATGTTTTATATAAACATGAACACACACAATACTGCCTTTACCTCGACTAAGTTAATGCAATGTGTTTTTTTTTCATGTGTGTATCATCTTCTTCTTGAATAACATAATTAAATGAATGTACGTGTTTATTTATGATTATGTTTTGATGGTAAAACTGATCAAGGTTTATTATTTCTCAGTATGTGAATCATTCTTATATTGCTCCTTAATGACCTTAACTGTAAGATTGGTTTTGCTGCGTTCTTGGTTCTCTGAAAGTTTTCATTTTGTTTTATATTAGTCCGTAGTGGAAGGTAATATAAATGCATAGACTTACATATCGTATGACAATGTCCTCCGACCACTTTACGTGTGTCGTAGCAACTGCATTGCTTTGTCTTTAGGCTGCAGATTGCGTCCCCTGTAATGTTTCGACAGTCGTCCCCACCGGGTGTGCATGAGTCCCCTGGAACTGAAATCCCATGGCATATGATAATAATATTAAAAGGTACAAATTACGCAACACATGGACGTGCGGATTCGCATATTCAGTAATTCTACCATTTCTGTTTGACACAAATGATCTCACAAAACGGCATATATCATTTATTTGCCTCATCATTTACACTGGTTTAAAATGCAATTTAGGGTTTCCTTAATAAGACATCCTTCATAAATACATCCATGCCTTACCTTTAGGTGCACATTTGCCATTACTCAATTTAAACTGCCTATCACATACGCATGTGTTGGTTTTTTGGTCATCGCATAATGCACCATTGATATGATTGCAATCAACTTCAGAGGTGCAATTACTACCAATTCCTGAAATACATATCTCATATGCATTACTGTTATTCGCATGAATTTATTTTTATCAATCCACATTAACATCACTGCCTCAATAAGATACAATGGACTTTGTCAAAAAATAACTATAAAATATACAAATGATGAAAATCCAGATAACAATGCAGGAGATACATATTTACTATCGCTTGTCTGTATTTGTAATTGCCGTAATATATTTACATGATATATACAATACATAAACATACATGAAGCAAAGCAGTAAATATTGTTAATTTTGTTTTAAATTTATCAGATACCCACTCTTCAAGCCGCATTTTCCCTTTGTGGTATTCAGTTCAGCATAATGTGCACAGGAGCAAACATTGGCATTGCATTCCGTAAAAGAAATAGAGACACATGTTTCTGTTTCTTCTGGCGTTGTACATCCTGAAGAATGCCATCGAAAATAGTTTGTATTGACAATAATACATTGTAACAAATTGGTTAATGATAACATTTTATATTTTTCTATACCAAAATGTGTATAATGACTGTGTTTAATAATAGCATATAGCTTATGCGCATTCTTTGGTAAATTAAATGGAGATCTCACTTTTTTACAATGGTAATTTCACTATTTAACAATATGAAATGTTGACTATATAAATACATCCTATTTTATTATGTTATGAAATAAGCATACCTATTTGTGAACAGGAACCGTTTGTTTCTTCAAAGGTGTCAGCGCATGTGCATTCCTTTGTCTTGGATTGCAGTAGGCAACTCCTGGTACGCTGTCACAGTGACTTTCGCCGAGAATACAGTAGTCGCCGGGTACTTATAATATAATAAGAAGCATCTTCTATTATAATGTGAAGGCATGTAATGCGTTATGTACATCAACAAATTATTTATTTAACAGACTGTTTTTAAGAATTAGACACGATCCACATCAAATCAGGAGGATATTCCAGAATTTGCTAAAATTATCAAGTGTAAATGACATAGGTGTTGAATGCCTTCCAGCTAGTATTGGCAAAAGTATAAGAGTGTGCGCAACTTCCTGTCTTCCTAAGATTGGTAATAATCTGATATACAAATAATTTGTAAACTATTATAAGATCTTTAGATGTTATCAAAAATGAAGCAACAAAAGCAAATGTTTTACAGACGTTTCAAAATGTGCATGTAATCCGTAATCTCTGAATATTGGATATATGTATGCGAAAATATAATGGTGTTGCTGCAATGTGATGGACAATATGCTATTTGTGTCCTTGCATTGTTTTTCCAATGTGGACATTCGTGGACAATGTGCAATTAATGGTAGTGTAGGGATTTATCCAAATGTTTTAGAAGTTTAAATAGTTGTCACATCAATAAATTAGGAGGCACACATCTTCTATCTCAGTATTATTTTACTTTTGTATAAAATCAACCCAATCTTGAGAATTGTAAGACTCTAGATTAAAAGTGTCATTAATTCAAATTTGTTATATGAATATATTAAATGAAACACGAAAGTAAAAAAACAAACCTTAGAAAATCTTAATTGAGCCACACCTGGAAATACGCCACTTATGCTTGATCGGTCAGGTTATTGACCTGTTGTTTGGACACTATTGGAAATCTCATTGATTAGCGAATATATATTAATTAAGACAGCTGGTTGTTATGCATAGTGTGGTTATCTTTTATTGGGGTTATGACAAAATTCTCAGATATAGTAAAGCAATTTATGTTGTTTTAATCTTAAGGGGCGATCACATAGGGAATCTGTGACATGATGTTGACATAAATAAACATATTGTATGCATGTGGTCCATATACACATTATAACAGGTGGCTCATGTTAAGTGGACCAGAGTTAAGTTTTTGGTGCTTCTTCTGTGTATACATCAAACACAGTTTCCACATCTACAGCCAGTATTAGTTGCGTTATTAATGTATTAGGGTTGCTGATCTTGAATGGTGTTGCATAACAATGGTTACGCAAACGAATCGTTACTTACTTTGAAGGTTATCAAACATAACTTGGTATTTATCTCCATAACACTTGTCAAATCATGATAGTGTACACAATTTACTAAGATAATTGGTTAACCTTTGACATAATTAACTTGATGAACACAATTGTGTTCAAAATAACTGAAACATCGATGTGCATTGATTAACATATTGGCGGAGGACGTTACTCATTTTCAAAATATTCTAATTGTATTAGTAATATCCACAATAAATTGTGTTTAGTTAATGCTAAATGGATTTAATAAATATTAATACGTCGACGTTATTGATTTCAAGAATTGATTCATAAAGTTTACTAGGTAAACGTATAATGCAAAGCGGCAATTGCAACTCAATATTGTCTTGCACATATGCGTGAGATATGCTACAGGCAGCAAAGCAAAGAAGAATGATGACATGTAAATATCAAAGGTTGTACATGTGTTCTACCTAGAATTATTAGTAATATTAGATCGTTCGGGACTGCCTTCCTTGTATTGGTTGCAAACAGACATAGCAATGAAATGTAAACCAATATACGATCTTGGGATGTTATTAAAAGGTTTTTATTTAGGCGATTGTGTTAAAAGCGAAGTACATAATTCAAACGTCATTAGATTGACCCCATTGTTTGTCAAAACATGAAACACATGAATTTATCAGCAACTTAAGAAGAGCATATGTAAAAGTACCTCTTGCTAGTGTCAAGTTACGTATCCATGAAAACGGGTCCAATGCAGGATAACAGACGAATGTTTGATCCAGAGGATCATGATCGTATTCAAAGTAGCAGAACTTGTTTATAACGCACACATTTGGAACCATAGACTGTATTCAAATAAAACATATATACTACAATATGTATTAAATACTTTACAGTGCAACTTATCAAACGATTACATGGTATACTGGTGTTATTATAATTTACAATAATACAATTATTAGCAAAAACATTGTTTTTAGGGACACACACTTTTAATGTAAATGTCCAATCAGTAAACACAATTATTGAGTGTTGCTTTCATAGTATGTTACCTTTAGCATTCCGTCTCGGATTAAATAAACCGGCTCACTAAACGAGGCTGGTCCAGATTGGTTTACGCCATTTGGTTCAAATACAGTAACGGCACACCGAATCTACAATGTTATCATTAAACTACTTACTTAATAAACTTTAAGCGATGTCCAAACCTAACACATAAGGATTAATATAATTTCAATTTGTCTTAATCAAATAATTTCATTCAAACATATACTATATTGAGTTGATCCACTTTTATCAATTGAGCCCACAAATTTACCTCTTTGTCAAGTTTGCATTCTGACCCAGATGTAGGGACTATATCTTTGGGGGCAAACACTGTAGAAGTCGCGTTAACTGTACGATTCAGGAGTATTGTCTCTTCGGAATACCTTCAACATAGAATGTTCATATGGGAATGTTTATTAGACACTTAATATAAAATAATACTTTATTATTCATATATGGTTCTACGGAACTTTAAAACATATATACACAAATTTAGCCTTCAGCTGCACCAGCACAACAAAAACCGAATTATATCACACGGTGCTTTTGTATGACACATTAAATAAACATGTACAAAACAAACACACACAATTGAGTAAACATAGTTGTCACCTCTTTGGAACGGTCTAATCGAAGTATTGGGGTTATATTGAGCTCCAAACTTTACACTATGCCCAGAGGTAGTCAATAAATTAACACATTTACAAAATGTACACCATCGATTTGGAACGGTTTATGCAAAAACACACTGGGCTAAAACCGGTTTAATGGAGCTCCAAACCCCACATTTAATTCTACAAACAGTGCGATCTTACTACTCAATAGTTGTATAAAGACAATATAACCAGTACACCAACTTCCATAAGCACGGTAAAATGCAACCAAAACACATATCAACTACGTCTGTTTTTTTTTACTGAAAACCCTTGGATCATATAGTTTATCATCTAGATAATCGTTTGCAATATAGGAAGAATCAAACTCTCCATTACATGCACGTATGTTAGTCGTTATTCGCAAACAATATAACGCTCAATTAACACAATGTATGAACTTGTCTTTTTACATACACACACTCACCATTGAACTCGGTGTTTCTTTCCTGCAACCGGATGAAATGAACACATCAAATGCGTGTTAGTATGTGTGATGGTAACGTTGGAGACTATAACAGCCGTTACAAAAGTCGCATTAGGCCATTTCTGGCCTTCCACTTGAACTTGGCAAGGCTCTTGCAAAGAACACATAATAGCTCCAAGAACGTGATCTGTCTCGTAGGCTGGGTAGTTGTCGTGGGGTACGTTGCGGTAGTTCGTCGAATAAGTAGGCCGAATATCGTCGGCCAACGCCGATTCATTGCCTTTTGGACAATGGCATTGGTACACAGTTTCACTTACGCCGAATACCATGTGATTAGTTGGGTTTCGAAGACTCTCATTAGTTGGTACTCTGACACGGAAATGTGAAAAGTATAGAGTATTATGTGTAATTCCAAAGCCTTTGAACTATGTTTTACATTAATTGAAAACAAGCATTGTAAGTAACGAACAACAGGGGCATAACTTAATTCGATTTAACTTACAAAGATTCATTTCAGCATTTGATTAAACTTCATTCTCTCAAACATGGAAATGCAAAGGTGTCATAAATGTGATCAGGCAAAAACACTTAGTTGGGGCATTTATTTGTTCATATTGACAAAATCCACTGATTAACATCGTTTAGAGGTCAATTGTTATAATCATATTAAGACGTATGTTCTTTCCGATATATAGTAGATTAAATGCAAAACTTTAACTTCGCAAATTAGTGATAAATATTGAATTATTCACTAGCATAGTTTTCTGAGAAATTTTATCAATCGAGTTGGTTCTGTTAAGTCATATCACACGAGAGTCGCAGCCACGAGTGCGATGCAACAGTACACAACCAACTAGACTGAATTAATACTAGTGTTATATTCATTTTATTATATAACATTGCGGCATATTATTATAATATTCTTCAGAACAAAATAATAACTATTGTTTGTCAAATTAACAATACCTCTTGAGGAAAACGATATTTGCCGAACTTTTGTTTTGACATTTTATAAAAGTGTATGAAAACCAGTTTGATACCAAAAACAAAACACTAGTAGCGATTAAAGATTTAAACACAAGGAGCTTACATAACAGCATGTTCATATAAATATTTGTAATGGAGATTTATGCCTCTATGTCAAACATATACAATTGCAAGTAACATATCTTTATTAGTTATTAATATATGTTTAAGGATCGTGTACATGCTGGTATTTTGCAAGTGAATATTACGAACCTCCAACTGTTTACATATCCACGATAATCGGCAGCGGATGATCCTCCTCTGTGTCGGAATAGTTTGTATCCGAACGAAACAATTCCATCAAGTTCATCAAAGGACTCAACATAGGGTTTGCTTTTAATCAGAAGTTCTAAAGAGTTTGTATCAAAATGCCGAGTGATGCTTATGAGAACTCCATTTTGCAAGCTTATCTCGTAGCTTTCACGGATTTCGAACTGTTCTGGGGTTATTCCTGGTATCCAATACTGAATGAAAATACAACATATTATTATTTTTATTATTATAAAAAGAAAATAATAATAATAATAAAAATATAAAAATACTACTACTACTACTACTACATTACTACTACTACTACTACTACTACTACTACTACTACTACTACTACTACTAATAATAATAATAATAATAATAATAATAATAATAATTATTATTATTATAATATTAATAATAAAAATAATAATAATAATAATAAAAAAAAAAAAATAATAATAATAATAATAATATTTTTACAACATATATAATTATTGTATTGTTATTTTATATATAAATAATTGTATTGTTATTGTAATTAGAATTGTTATCCTTTGTATTTTTATTTTTATTTTACCTTGTTAGGCCAGTAAGTGAAGTAATCATTGACAATTGCATATTTGTCAAATTTGTATTCTTTATCAAGTATTCCATCTTCACCATGTCCAATGTAAATGAAGCCCTGGCGAGTAATTCCATTGCAGATGTTGTTCATGTAGATTTCATTGCCATTTCGAATGATAATTCCGCACGCACATACGCCTTTTGAACAATTTTCCGTTTGAATATGGACCTATACAATTGTTAACGAGCTTATTATCATAGAAGTTTAATACCATTGATAACAGTGTTCAACTTCTTTCGAAACATGATACAACGATCCGCGACAAAAAAATGACATACGTAAGGTTGCCGGTTACAGCCGAGTTCCCGATGTATTTAATTAAAAAAGATGCAGTTGAATGTGTTTGTCTACTATATTTGATTGTAAATGGAGTGTTGACATATAGCCTAATAATTAAATACTAGAAATATGTTATTACCATGGGCTGACGACAAAAAACAATTGATCAGTATGACTGCAGTAGAACCGTATATTATATGTATGTTTATTCAACATAAATGTATATTATGCAGTTTCAAAAGTATATAAATAGCAAATAAACATAAAAATTTAATCAAAATACAAATCGCATGTAGATGTTATAAATTCAAAGATATTAATTTAATAATAATGCAAAATATGTTTCACCACACATGAGTAGTAATACTACGGCATATTATCCAAAATCTGAAAACTGGGATACTACGAAAAATGCGATTATTACGAACAACTCCGTATCCTAATTGGCAATTTGTTGTATCGCGTTTGGACGGTTTATTTTGTGTTCAAACTGTGCAAAAAAATATAATATAATCACTAAAAGAGATATATCTATACCGCTAATAAGTTATTTGTAGTGCGGTTGATTTTTTTAAAAATGACTATGTATCTTTTTTCATGATATGACAAGTAAAAACGATTATATTTCACAATATATTAATATATGCTTAATTTTAAAAATGCTACATGTAGTGATAAGGAAAAGTCACACATTTGTTTTAATGAATGTTCTGTGTGACATGATAATGTACAATCAATCTATTAACCATTACAAACATGATGTTTTGAAAAAACAAACACAGAACTACAAACCTCTACGACATGTTTTCTACTTTTAAAAACCAGGAATTCGCCTGTTTCTTCCACCGGGAACACAATTCTAAATGCATAGAAGATATCAACATTTAAATTACGTGTAAGGTTCCACTAAGCACCACCACACAGTATTGCAAACAGTTGTTAATTATGTACGCATATTGTTTAAGTTTTTATTTATAATTGACTCAGACACTGCACTTCTAACATGGTAAATGAACATGCATAAAAGGCAACCAAATCCAATCATGAAATACGGACGTAAAATGTATGTTTTGAGAAACATATATAGACATACGATTGTATTTAATGTTGATATCATTTTGACTGATCATTTAGCAGTGCAGGGTAAGAAATAGCTTAAACGTGAACGGTTTCGCAATGCTTCAAGATCCGTTTACTATCAAAACATTTAAACACTCGTTCGTGGTAAACCATATTAAAATTCCAATTTAAAATGTATAATAGTTACCGATCGTTTTGAAATAATATTAAATATAAGGAAGATGATAGTTTGTTTTATTCGACGAGTTTTTAAAATCGTGAGTCATCAAAAGTTTTCAATTATGTCGCTAAATAAAAAGTTGGCGAATATAAAGTTTATGTTTTTGCAAACACGTGTATCCCAATTTTTTATGAAATTTATTAGCTACGCGACAATTGAAAATATAAAATTGTATTCCATCCGTTTTATGTGCTATTCAAATTAAACAATTAATCTGAAATAAATTACAGAGGGATATTCATTAGATGATCAACCATATTGGAGTGATGCAATTACAAATATATGACAACAATAAACAAGCTCATTATTTTATAATGAAGACGACATGCAGCTATGATTAAATTCCATATATAATAATATAGACTTACTTGTTTCCGCCTGAAGTTTCCTTAGAAAGTAATGACGTATCGACACCATGATCATATACTATACGGATTGTTTCTTTGGCATCAGAACCTGAATGTGTTGTCATTACCTATAAAAACATAAGTTCTTATGCTAATTAAGTATTTATGTGTAAGGTATAACAAAAACAAAACATGTTATTTTGAAACACACTTGATAAAGGGATTTGGAATGTCATACAAATATGTAATATTTCCGAATAATGGTTGTTATAGGTACTTTAATGAATGTCAGTCGTTAAACGTATGTGTTTTATTGCACTACGCATTTGCGTCATTGATGGTTTCGTAGAGAGATAGTTTTGGGTTTAAATAATTTACACATACCCGCATGTTAGGGATTTTGTATCCATTCCACAATTCGTGAACGCTCTTCAGTGGTGCAAAGGTTGCAATCATAATTGAGGATTGAAGATTAACATACGACGATATTATTATTTTAAAGCCAGTAGAGGGAAAATTAGGCTTCTGGGACAGAACCGTTTCCCAACCGTTTTCCATCCGTTTCCCATCCGTTTCCCATCCGTTTCCCATCCGTGTCCCAGGCAATTCTATATATAAATGTATAATATCTTTTTCAAGATATTATATATCCCCCAGGAAATTCTCTATATATATAAATGTATAATATCTTTTTCAAGATATTACATATTTCCGAAAAGTCAAGCTCGGGGCGGCATCCCATTCGCAAACGCGGCGGCTCGAGGACTTTTGACCACTACCATTATTCGTGAAGGCCTTTGAAAAATATTTCGTTTATATGTTAAATTTCAAAGTCTTGGTAAACAATGTCGTTTGGTTTGATCATTCCGAGTAAGAATGCCGTGGTAATAGCACCTTTGCGATATTTTTTCTCCTTTATATCACACTCTAAGTTTAACACGTATTTGTCAATCAACCTAAGTTGATTCCGTTTTTTAACGTTCACCCACTGTTTCATTGACTCTTTAATGGTTGCTTCCATCTTTTCAAACTCATCGTTTTTAGTCCAGAGCATTTGATTAAGTTCATCATGCAGTTGGACGCTGTATGTTTTTGGTATTTTAAACGTTTTATTGAATTTTAATAAGGTAGACGTTCCATCGTCTTTGATAATAATCATACCACATTTTCCGAACCCTAGAAGCTCCAAATACCTCTTATTTTCCTTATCAGTTTCACGCTTACTACATTCTAGAAAAAACGGATAAAATCTCATGTTTTATATTAGAGTTTGATACTTATAAATCACGTTGATAAAACATACAACTGCATAACTTGAACTCCAAGATCTCCGGCTCCAGTACTTGCTTGTATAGCGAGTCTATAATACAGGTATGCTGTAGTAGTTGAAATATCGAAAAACAAAGGAGCATTAGCAGAGCCAAACAACTTAGTCGTAGATGTCAACAGTGGTTCAAATGTTTTTCCATCATTGCTTCCAGAAAAATTCCATTCAGTTATATTTTTACCATCAATAGCTCGAGCTTTGAGCGCCACTCTCCAAATGGTAACGGCTTCAGGACATTTAATTTGCAGCCATCCCTTTTTTGCAGGTGTGGCCCAGCTTCCATTAGATCCATCGGCATTAAGACTATTAAATGCGCCGTATGCTTGAAAGTTACCAGTAGTCACTGCACTTGCAGTTGTTACAAATCCAGTTCTACTAATATTCTCCTCCAAAATTGGAACATAACCCGAATAACTTTTTTTAGGTGTATTTGTAATGAGTTCCTTTGTAATGAGTTCCTTTGTTATTTTAATAGCATTTTGAACTTCAGCATTTACTAACTGAGTAACTTGAGACCAACTAGATGCTTCAGATCCTAAGTACGTGGTTGGAGGATAATGAACAGGTAATCCTTTAACCATCCTACCACCCATGTTTAAATCACCAGTCATAGTATCTCCAGACTTTGAAACAGCATGAGTATCAACATAAGAATTTAAAGTTATGATTTGAGCACTATCTTGCTTATCAACATAACTTTTAGTTGCAGCGCCTTGAGCTGCAGAAGGATCCAATAAATTAGTTATAGCGCGACCATTCATGTCTAAAGTACCAGTCATAGTATCTCCAGTCTTTGAAACAGCGCGAGTATCAACATAATTTTTTGTTGCAGCATCCTGAGCATTCATAGGATCCAATACATTGATTATATTGTGAGAATCCATATTAATATTTGCGTCAGCGGCATTTTTACCATCTCGCCTTAAGAACGTATTAATGGCCTGTGATAATGTAACCCCTCCTGAAATCACTCTTTGCGACGATCCTGCGTTTGTTTTACCAAATATGTTTACAGACATTTTTATATACACATTTTTTTTTAATACAATGAGTTTATCACATGTTGTAAGCTTACGCTCTCACATTGTTTAAGAATGTAAAGACATAGGTGACCACAAAATACCTCACCATCCGTTTGTACTCTTTCGCTATTATAATACACAGGATTCCTTATATAGCTGACGAGTTCAACAGGCGGTGCTAACCCATAACTGTCAAAGTACAGTTTTTCATGACCGTTTTTGATCCATGCAGTCCAGTGTGTACCATTTCCTCGCGAGTCGCATAGATTTAGAATTCCACACTCTTCCTTTTTAGGGCTTTTCGGAAGTTCATCGCGAACATAGACACCCCTAAAGTGTTTAATTTTTAACTTTTTAGCGGCATCTATTAACTGGAAATTGGATAGAGGTTCGTTTGGTAAGACAACTCCTTCAACATTAATATACTTTTCGGTATTAAAACTCATTTTATATAGTGCTATTAATGTTTTGTTTTTATGACCGTTTTTGATTCATGCCGCCCAGTGTGTTCCCGGCATATTGGGATAATTGTCGCGCACATACCTTACTCTAACGTTTAAGCTTTTTAGTTGCTTTGCGACATCAATAAGTTGTGATGTGCTTGAGAACGTGCTGTATATGGGGATGTTGGGGACAACACGCCCACCCACGCTCTTAAACTTTTTTATTATTATTTTTTGATTGTCTGTGAGATTATTGCTCATTTTGTTTTTTTCTTAGGAGGTTATGTCCATAAGCCATTGTATGAATACCGTCTTTTAGTATAACACGCTTATCATCATTTGCGCTAAGAGCTACCTTATTGACCGTTTCAGTATATATTTCATGAGCGTATGATCTGATAACGTTCATTGGTCTTAGCACTTTTTGACAAGAAAACAGCGTGTTTTTATAATCGTTGTGCGTAATGGTGTTTTCGATAACGCTCTTTTTTACCCCCTTACACTTTTTGTTTTCCTTTCCTTCATACATTTTACAAGAATACAGTTTAGCTCGGAGTCCAACAAATACCTCTATTTGTTTTCCAGCTGCCTCATCTTTAAACATTCCGATAACCTTTTTGTTCACACCCGTTTTAATTCCTGAGGGGTGATCTTTTGGATAATCGCTTGTATCAAACAGTCTTTCAACATCGTTTGAAATGTCTGCATAAAAATCTTTAGTTTTAATTTCGTAGACAAGACTGTCTGTGTCGGTAAACAATAGCTTTGCCATTTGTCCATATTTAGCCTTGATGTAATTATAGTGAAACTCATACATGATTGTCTTGCTCAAGTCTAGAATAGACATTCCGAGATAAATGGGTTTGTTATAACATAACTTGGTTTTTCTCATATGTACTGCTATTAAATTTTCATCAAATATAGTCAAGCGGTCAAAATTAACCATTGCAATGAGCTTTTCCGCCTGTGTATTATTATTAACCAATCGGATATCAACACGATTTTCGATGTTCTCCATTGTTTTTCCAAACACACTGTTGTTCATCAACTTGAAGAAGTCTTTTTCAAAGTTGTTAGCTGCAGCTGTTCGCAATTTAGTGTTCAAGTCGATATATGTTTTTAACCAAGGGCTTTCATTAAACCTAATTCCTTTGTGAATTTTGGTAACTCTGAGCCCTAGCTTTTCATACTGCTGTAAGTTTTCATAATGTACTACATACTTGGTTTTGTTTTTCAAGTTTGGAATAAGCTTTTTAACTTTTGATCCCTTAGGTATAATGTTTTCAGGGGCTAATGGATAGTCATTATGAAGATTATGTAATTCATCAGGATATTCCAAGTCAACTTCTAAAATACACCCCTGTCCTTCTGTGCATGAAATGTTTTTCCAATCGTTAAGCTCATTTTCATTCATCCACTTAAACCCCCCGGTTGGAAGTGGCTTACTCATCGCGCTTCCGTAGAGATTGTTAGCATCCAGATAAATGATAAACGATGAGTCTTTGCTTTCATCATAATCATTACCCATATACTTATTGTTTCCAATACCAAAACGCGTTGAAATTGTACTAACCCCACCTCGAATACCTTGCTTTAACATTAGCAACACGTCATATTCGTTTATAAGCTCAAGTTTTACCTTTGTCAACTTAAGACACGCATCCATAGATAGTCCAGGCGCTGTATAATACCATGCCGGATCTAGTTTATAGTATTTATTGCTGGCATCTCTGAAGTTTTCGAAAACGTCGGCTAGCAGCAAGACATCGCTTTTTATGTAGAGTTCAAGGTAGTCTCTTATTGATTTACAGTTAAAAGCCTTCCATACCTTGTTAGCAAATTCATATTCATCATTACTAATAGCCTTACCCGAGAGATTTGAGTAGAATGCTTCCTTTGGGGGTAATGACGTTTCTTCGAGTTTTTCAACAGAGCTCACATAATCATATGGAAAGATGCCCTTTTGTTTCAAGAGTGTAAACTCATTACCGCTATAGATCTTACCCAATTCATGAAACTGATCATCGGTAAGATTTCCTGATAAAGAATCCAAACTAAATTGCATAAACCTATAGGTATCGATAAACCTAATATCACGATAAATAGGCTTTTTCCGTCCTTTTTTGTTTGTATACGTGTCAAAAACAACCCTTTTACTGAACGAAATATACTTTTCCTCGTTATTTGGAATGCAGCTAATTTTTCCTCCAATACTTAACTTTTTAATAAATAGATGACAGTCATATCCAGAAAGATTGTGTAGTAATACTGGAATAAATTTAGGGATTTTATACCCTAAATTACACTTTGAATGTGCCGCTCCTCTAAACTTTCCAGTCAAGTGACAATGATTGCGAACCTTTGTATAGCTATCAGTGTTGTCTTCTAACCTAAACTTGCCTTTGTCACCTTCGCATATACAACATGTGGTTGCAGCATCGTATTTAGCTTGATCATCTTTTGTGAATATTTTTTCCGCGGAAAATTTAAATTTGTTGTAAATATCCTTAGTGGTTTGTTCAACAGAGTTAACAAATAATTGCGCGACATCATCTGTTTGATTCTTAGCTGAATACACAACAGGCTCTCGACTATACAATGAGCCATCAGAGCATACCACGTGATAGCAAAACGCGCTAGGCGTATGCTTTTGGAACTTGTGTGTAAACGACGTCGCAGGATTCGGATTACAAGAACTAATAGGCTCGATAAACGATTCGAAGTCTGCATATATTACAAACGGAACCCTCATTGATCTACAGTTATGCTTGAAATACTCTGTGGCTCCATCTGCTGGCATCACTATTTTTTGTGCGCCGTGTAATGAACAATATTCATTGTGTTTTTGAAGACCCTCAACTGTTCGATAACCTGTTAAGCACCTTTTACAATAATACATTTTATTGTGACTGGTTTCAGTTCGTCCTGAAGCTAATTTGTTAAAATGTTTAATTAAGCAATAATGTTTTGTTTTTCCATTTGAAATCAGCAATAAATCAATAGCCTTTTCACTTTTGTTTTTACTTATTATTAGTGGGAAAATATCCATTTCTTTAGAATCATAACCGAATATATTGATGTTCAAGTTGTTGTTTCTTTCAAATTTACTTATTACATTTTCATCCACTGCAACTGGAAATTTAATACCATCCCAATTTAACGACTTTGCGTGTTTCTTTAATTCTTCGGTTATTCTTTCGGAATGTTTTACAATAGGATTTAATGCTCTCGCGATGCACTACTTGAAACATTCGTTATCTTCATTTTTTATGTTAATAATTGCCTTTTTAGCAGCCAACTCTTTCGGCAATGGAATGTATGATTTACCTTTTAACGGCTTATACGTACCGGTGTTAATTTCCAGTCTAATGACGGACTTTAGCCTCCAATTGCTTCCCTTCATTTGAAAATTTGCAAACGATTCCAAAATTCTATCTACCATTTGGGTAAATAATTCAGCAACATCAGTTCCCTCCAATACTATTTCAGTTTTTGAAACAAAGGGTATTTTTTCGATAACACCAGTTTCATGTTCCATAGAATGCCGCTCCATTTCACACACTAGCACTAGATTCATTTTTATTTGACGATGTTTGCTCATAAACTTTACAACTTCAGGTTTAACAATATCTAAAAATGTTGGAGCATCCGTTTTTTCAACCCCATCAATAACATATTGCCTTGCAAAACGTTTAAGTGCAGTTTTACTTTCTTTAATTACTATGGCACTTTCACTAATTTTAATGGCACTTTCACTAATTTTAATGGCACTTTCACTTCTTTGCTGCTTCTTATAGTAATTATTATAAATAGATTCGACTTCTGCTTTAAACGCATTAGCCTTTTCGCTTATTGCTTTTCTTAAAGGCTCTGGTGTATGTGTAATAATCCAATCATAGCTATTTTTTGCAGCTGTCTTTACAGGTTTAACAGCCCAATCATAGCTATTTTGTACAGCAGTCTTTACAGGTTTAACAGCCCAATTAAATAACCTATTTATCATAGTAGGTTTTTTAGCTGGTTCAGCCCTTGTATCCTCCCTCGCATTTTCCCATACATCATTATCCCTTGCATCCTCCCTTGCATTTTCCCATACATCATCACCCGAATCCTCATCGTTGTGTCTGCTCAGCCTCGCTATCAACTCAGCTTTTGTGAGCTTCGCATATCCGCACAGACCCTGATCTTTTGCGGCTTTCTTCAACTCTTTTACAGTTTTGTTATTCATTTTATATATATAAAAAAAAATATTTAGATCATTTCAATTTTTTTATAAGCATGTGTTTTGCTTATAAAAACATGACCTCATACCTCATTCCATTTACCACTTGTCCGTTGTTTCTCTTTTTTATATTACAACCAAGCGCTTTTATTGCTTGGTATTTTGAGTTATAGGTTGTTTCCTCTCCAGTTTCAACATTCGTTAACTTAACAATTACATTAGGCGAAAACTGTATAGGTCTGCCCCGCGGTCTTTTTTCACTAGGTTCTGGTATAACAACATCTTCTCGTTTCCAATCTAGTCCGTTTTCCTTTGCAATCAACATTAACTCCATTATACTTTGATTAGTCGTAGAAGGAACGTTAATACTTTCTAGCATTTTAATTAATACTTTCTTTGTGTACTTCATTTTTTTTATATAAAAAAAAAAAACTTAAGCTAATTTATTGTTTTATTATTTCATTACTATATACATTTTAGATCCGTCAGAGGTAAATTTTATCATTTGGTCGGAAATAACAACTGCGTACGCTTCTGTTCCCGCTGGCACATTCTGGTGGAATGTTGCCTGGATTTGCATTTCTACCGATGCATATTTTAACCGCTCACTTTGTTTGCTGACATCAAACACCATAATAGGAAACAGGTCTTTGAAATCCATCGGTGTAATGTTACTCTGTGTTACCAGCGGATCCATTCCATAAAACTTTTCGCTAAATCTAGCCGCTTCATAGTAAGCTCGTGAGAATTTTTGGTTTGGAAAAGATAAGTTGTAATCAGCCTCAGGGTATCGTTGATTGTTAACAGTCACGTACATGTTATGAAGATCGCGATGATCGAATATCGATGTATTTTCTGTTTGATTATTTCTGCGATTAGTTTGGAATCCTACCAAAATGTATCGCGGTTTTTCGGTTGGTGTTCTTACACTTAGTCTCCAGTTGAACGATGTAGACTGTGGCACTGTAATACTTTCGCAATGTCTAGACCTAAAAGGAACGGGTACTGTTACCTTTGATTCAATTGATTTGTACAGTTGAAATTTTTCACTATCTGCAGGTAAAATCTGAGGCATAAACCATGACACTTTATCAATGCTTACTTTACCCGCATCTTCGTCATTGTGTCTAAAGATGGCATCGTCGTCAGTTTTTCTAACAAGTGCGAGCGTATGTTTAAATCCATACACAATCTTGTCATAGTCATCACAAAAGCCGAAAATGTGTTTCAGCGGAACAACGAACGAAAATGTTCCCTTGGGGTTAGGCTTCTTAATAAGGTATGCCTGCCTGATTGCAAAGCCTGCGTTATCTGCAGCTGTTGTCGCCGTATCTTTAGTCCAAAGCTGATTGAGTCCTTGCGCTTTTGAAAAACCATCCGGATACTTTAGCATTCCAATCATGGTCGTAGCCTGTCCAGGATGATTCAACGATTCTATTTGTTGATCGGATAGCTTATACGTAATATTGGAAAACAAATGCATAAGCCCATTGTTTGTTAACGCTATTGCGTCATCGTTTGCGTATGCATCCCCATTAGCTTTAGTTAGTTTACCTTCAATGAGTAGGTACGATTCCGCAGGATGAGCAAATACATCATACATCCCGATATCGATATTTATGGTACCCGGTGAATTTAAATTCGTACCATTTACAGACTCATACGCCTTAAACTCATATTTTTCAATGGATTCATCAACGGTTATAGCTTCTGTAAAATTTAATATTTCGCTCGACATTCTTACTTTTTATAAGAAAGAATAATTTTTTTAAGCCAGACGAAGACCGGATCCTGTGTTCAACCTTTTTACAAGATCTTGAATTGATATTGCGTTTGCCCTTGCGGTACCTCTCTTCACCCCGATGCCGTAACCCGCAAGCAAGTTGTTAATGTTTGTTTCTTTAATATAACCCATATTTACGAGAGACGCTAACGCATCCCTCGATTCTTGCGTTACTTCGTGAGTTTTTGGCGCATTATATCCATCAATCAAAGCTTTAGCTTTGGCTATAGCTACATATTTTCCAACATCAATAGCTTTTAAACCAACTTCTTTTACAACCGACTTTCCGGCTTCGATAGCCGTTTTACCTATTTCTGTTTTCGATGCGCTACTCACTTTTGATGCCACCGTTTTTGCGACATTTGCAGCAGTTTTCGCAGCCGTTGATCCTACCATTCGCTTAAAGAAATTTGAGACGGTATCAAACATTCCAGAACCGCCGATAACGTATTTTTTTTATACCTGCGTTTAACAATCATTTTTTAAATACGTAACATTAATTTTTTATAATATTCTTTGTCTATTACCGCTTGTCTCACCAGTTCATCTGCTATGTCTATGCTTTCATTTTTTACTCCAGTATTACCTGCATTATAACTATTAACTCGTAATGTAAGCATTTCAACGAGTCTGTTTGGATCAGAAGGCATTAACGCTATTCCTTCTCCTTTCTTCTTGAATAATGAACTTATTTTGTGTGTCTTTTTAGGTTTTAAATATGCTTCATAGATTGGTTTAATAATTTTTCTGTACTTTTCTCCAGAACTTGATTTAACCTTTCCCGTGTCAGGATTCACAATAGCATTGGTGTTTAGTAAAATTGTTTTGTAGGAGTCAATGTCTTGTGAAGTATATTTATCGGAATCAGGATATTTCGATGTTATTAGCTCCCAAAGTCCTAGGGTTCCATTATATTTTGTTTCTCCAACAATTATATCATCTCCAGATAGTTTTACCTCTGAATCTCCAATATAAAAAGCGCCACCTTTATCATACAGTCCAAATGTTTTATCGGTTAATTGTTTGCCTGCCATCGATCTCAAGTATTCAGTTGCTATTGAACCTAGTTCTATTAATGTTTCTTTCGGTCTTTTATCCTCTTCTGCTTGTATGCTTGGGTATTGAGGGAAAGTAATGGCATTTGGTGTTGTAGCTGCTAATGCTGCTGGCAGTGCTTGTATCGCACTTGACGTTGCTTCTTTTAACTCTCTTTGCGAATCGGTGATAGGTTTGTAAAGTTTTGTTAGTTCTATGTGTTGATCAATGTCTCCTAGCTTTTCAGATAAAGAGTCTTGACGAATTTTATTTCTTAACATAAGATACTCATGCACCATGGAGTCCCTTTTTTCCGGATCTGTTATCTTTAAAAACGACATTTTTAAATAGAAATAATAATGTTTTTAGACGTAATTTGAGACGTAATTTTTGACATAATTTTTGACGTAATTTTTGACGTGATTTTTAACGTAATTTTTGACGTGAATTGAGACGTAATTTTATACGTTAAAAATTACGTCGATTGAGAGGTGTTCGTCTGTTTTTCTTTCGATTTACTTAACGTGTTTTGAAACAACAAAATTGCATCTTCACGTCCTTTCGCAATAAGGGACTGTTTTGTTTCCTCGTCTATACCTACTCTTATTTTAGATCTTATTTCTTCTTTCATCTGATTGAATTTGTTTAGTTCACTTAGAATCAGTGAGTATTCTTTATCGGAAATTTGATCGTCTGCCAATGCCGTTGATATAAGATCACTTATTGTGTTTAATTTTGCTTCTGCAAGTGTTTTAATTTTTTCGTGTTTTTCAGCTTTTATTAATAGCTTTTTATTGGTTTGACCTCCAATGATAGACAATAGTCCTATACCTATTGCAGCTCCCTCCATTGCTATTGCAACTGGTGCCGCAATGATTGTGCTCAATACTCCTATCCCCGCCGCACCTAGCACCATTGAAGAAACAACAAGAGCGTTGTCCACTCCTGCTATAACTCTCACTCCTCTGTGATACTTTTTAGACAAGTTTGCACGCTTGTCTCTTTCTGTGGCAATTTCTTTTTGAATTTCGTTTATCTTTTGAAGCCTGTATGACTGAGCAGTTCCTTCATCGCTAGTCGGTTCTGGAGGAGCCGACGGAACGGCAACTGGTGGTAAAGATGGATATAATTTAGCAATACATTTTGACTCTTTGTACTCCATTTTTATATTTGAAAAAAATATTTTTTAAAGCGACTGATGTGTAACAAAGCAAAAAGATTCACCTTCAACAATATCAACTGCAACGTCTAAGTTGTTGTTTTGAATTGTAACAATTATGTCGTCAACAGATTCAGCAATAATTCCATCATGTAAACTACATCTCTTTTCCTTTAAACTTTGTTTGAGCGATACCGAACAAACACCTTGAACTAGCCGTAAACCTATTTTTAATTTAATAGGAAGTGCTTCTTTCGGTTTAATAGTGAGCGATTGCTGCATCGAAATAATCCATTTACCATTCAGTTGTTTTGCAGGATGTGCAAGATTCTCGTGTGGCAGCCATTTAACTGACGCTGGTGTTGGTCGTTTATGCTTGTGAATAAATTTGTGAATTGGTGGCATACTATATCTTTGCATTTTTATATATGTGAATATTTTTTATAAAAGCATTCCTAGTATTGGAATACTGCTAAATGGTGAATTCGGTCCTAGTAGCAATCCTGATCCTGCTCTCATGTACATTCCTTTTCCAGATTTAAGATACAGCCCCTGTCCTAACGGACTACCTTTCTTCCACGGAGCTAAATACAATCCTTTACCTGCTTGTATTACTTTACAACCGCTTCCGTTTTTCTTTAAATACAAAACACCCGATCCACTAATTTTGTCGACAACTTTACTACCGGCTGCGGCTCCAACGCCGGTTAGCAAACCGGTTGCAAGTCCTGGTAAAACGCTTGACATAAGAAACTTACCCGCGGTAGCCAACATCGGCAAAATAGCTCCAATAAATCCCCCTTCAACTGTTTTGTTGTGTTCTATTTGTGTTTTTGACATTTTAATCGTCACTCCTTTACCACTTTGGTAAGCTTTTGTCATTTTGTTAATCTGTGCTTGAGTGAGGGCTAGCACGTGTTCTCCAGATAAATCCTCGTGTGATAGGCGAATAGACACGGGAGCTCCTGATTGAATAGCTTTTTTGATTTTTTCTCTCTGACCTTCGCTAATATTTACTGGTACATTTACGAAACGACTCATTTTATATATGATATAAAAAAACTTTTTTACTTTTCTTTTATATGAAATTTAATAAAAATATTTTCACCACGCATATTTTCAAGTTTTCCGTTCTGGTCAATGAGTTTTGTCTCAATTGACGAAATTGTCGACAAATTAACAGGTAAATAAACCAAATTAGCTGGTGTTTCCATAATTTTATACCCAGGTCCAACCGAAGGGAAAAAGCTGTATATTACGTTTTCAGTCGAATTGTTAACATATGATGAGCTAATTATATCACTAGTTACTTTCAAGCTACTAATACTTAATATTTCGACAATATTTTCTGCCTCATTATATCCTGATGAGTATATTTCTGCATTAAAACCCAATACCGATCTTATAGAGTTTGCTGGTGTAAAGTCTATTTTATAATCTGTTGCTATATTTAGTACTGTTCTGAGTGTGTTGTCGTTCGGCTCTAGGGTTATATCGTTCTCGTCCGTGGCAGATTTGTAATGATTATTCTCCTTCATTATTCGTTGAATGTAATCGCCTATATCTTCCAATTCGTATGAACCTTCGGGAATATTTATATCATACCAATCATTTCCGTTGTTAGGGCTATAGCGAAAGTTATTGTTTGAAGAGTCTATATTTGGAAATGAATAGTAGGTCTCAAAACTAACTAAGGCCATTTCATATGTTTTGTCTACATCTAGTTGAATTGGTGGTCCTAAAGAAGTACAAATTCTTGAGCTATTACCCTGCAATATAATGTAAAAAGAATTTTTCGGACTGGTATTAATTCTAATTTGTTTTATTTCCGCCAACATTTGTTCTAGTACTCGTTCCATTTTATATATATTTTTTTTTATTATTGAGGTATGTAAAAATAGTCAAATCCTGATCTATACTTACCATTATTTTTTTTACTAGTAAGATCTATAACAGCAAATCCATGAGGACGGTCCCAGGCTACTTTACAAAAATTTCTAAATTCTTCTTTTGACATATCAGTTGAAACGTGATCGTAGTAGATGTGATTAATATTTTTCATGTCCTGTGGAAACAAACACATAAAGTTTGCATTTTCACGTATTGTTTGTCTTGGAAGTTTAAAGTAGTTTTGTGCGAGATAAAAGCAGTCTACATTGCTGTGGCGTCCTCTTATGTAATAAGTTTCACATTTGTTTTGTTTTTCCAACTGAAGGTCGTCAAAAATCATTAAATTCTTTTTAGAGCTATTCAAGTCTCTAGGATCAGGTACATCATCAGACGTTTCAAAAAACTTACATTCAATATCAGCTGGCTTATCTAAACTTTTAGCAATTAATTCAACTAAAAGAGCTGGTGAAACGTCATTCTCTATTATATAGTCTTGTTCGGCAAACAATTTCAGAATCTCTTCGTAAGGCAGCTTTTCTTCAAACGCTTTCTTAATAATTCTGTACTCCGGCTGAAATAGCGACTTGCCAAAAACTTGCAAGTTGTTGTAGTCTAACCATCCTGGTCGTAGTAAAAGGTTTAACAATAGTATAGTTTTTCCGCATCCGCTTTTACCAATAATAAGACCTCGTATTGATCTCGGTAAAAGTCTACTGTTGCATCTTTTTGAAATATCATCATTCCACGAAAGATCTGTAACTTCCATTTTTAAATATAAATTATTTTTTCATAAAAAAATGTATTGTGTAAAGTGCAAAAGCAAAACTGAAACGGTTGATGTAAAAAATGTTGTCAGTAAGAACAATAAACCAATGCTTCGCGGAAAGTGCTCCGTTTGCGGTTGTGTTAAAACACAGTTTGTAAAAATGCATACTAAAACTGGCGGAGACTTGGTTTCGACGTTGAATAAGGTGACGAGTAAAGTCAAGCTTCCGTGGGCTAAATTTCCCGGTGAAATGCATATTCCAGGAATGAACTTTGCAGGACCTGGAACTAATTTAAACGAGAGATTAACTTCAACTGGCGCATATAAAGACTGGAGTAAACCAGTTGATCGAGTTGATAATGCCGCATACCTTCATGATTTAGCTTACCAACACTTTCCAGATACAGCAGGTAGAAACGTAGCTGATCAAATTATGCTTGAACAAATGGATGCTATTAAAGACCCAACACTCCGTGAAAAAATTGAGCGTAGTATAATAAAGCCGATAATATCTACCAAGGCAAAGTTTGGGTTGGGTTATAATGGGAAAAAAAGTCGTGGCTAAAGAAATAAAATGGTCTGATCAGCTCGCAGTCGAACTGCATAGACCCGTTGTAAAACGTTTTAGAAAAAGAATAGTCGTTGCCCATGGCATTGATAACATATGGGCTGCGGATTTAGTTGACATGCAAGCTTTTGCTAAGTTTAATAATGGTGTAAAATACTTGCTTACAGTTATTGATGTATTTTCAAAATATGGATGGATTGTTCCATTAAAGAGTAAAACCGGAGTTGAGGTTGCTAAAGCATTTAACAAAATATTTAAAAACAGACAACCTCAAAAGTTGTGGGTCGATAAAGGAAAGGAGTTCTACAATAAAAACGTTATGGCGTTGGGAGTCAAGTTGTATTCCACAGAAAACGAAGAGAAAAGTTCCGTGGTAGAGCGATGGAACAGAACAATGAAGGAAAAAATGTTCAAATACTTTTCAGCCAACTCTACCAAAAAATATGTTGATGTCTTAGATGAAATGGTCAATGACTATAACAACACAAAGCATTCATCAATCAAAATGACACCTGATGATGCTAGTGATAAAAAAATGAAAGTGTTGTTTGGGTAAATTTGTACTCCAAACACCCACAAAAGTACGGTAAGCCAATATTTGAAGTCGGCGATAAGGTAAGAATAACTAAGAAAAAGGGAATATTTGAAAAAGGATATACACCTAGATGGACTGAGGAGGTGTTTACAGTGTCACAAGTTCAATATACAGATCCGCCAACGTATAAAATCACTGATTATAATGATGAGGAAATACAGGGTACGTTTTATGAACAAGAACTTCAAAAAACAAGTCAAGAAGTATATAGAATAGAAAAAGTTATTAGAAAACGCGGGGACATGTCGTTAGTCAAGTGGCTTGGATATCCCGAATTGTTTAATTCATGGGTTGACAATAAAAACCTAATAGATTTATAATAGTCATTTTCATACCCAAGTGAGGGTTTGGAAATGGACCTTAATTCTTTTTAAAATCTACTAAATCCATAACACGTTCATCATAAATCCAACTGTTTTTAACAAATGTATGGCTTTTGCATTTTTTGCAATTAAATAATTTTTGTGTAAATTTTAAGTCTTGTAAAAATTTATTTAGATGCACCTTTGGTGGTGGATTTTCAATTTGCTGAATACGCCGTTGAATCAATTCTTGTACCGTTTTGTCATCCATTTTATATATTAAAAAAAATACTTAAGTCATTTTTATTTTATTTTTTTATTTTTGTAAAATGCACGAATAATGGTAGTGGTCAAAAGTCCTCGAGCCGCCGCGTTTGCGAATGGGATGCCGCCCCGAGCTTGACTTTTCGGAAATATGTAATATCTTGAAAAAGATATTATACATTTATATATATAGAGAATTTCCTGGGGGATATATAATATCTTGAAAAAGATATTATACATTTATATATAGAATTGCCTGGGACACGGATGGGAAACGGATGGGAAACGGATGGGAAACGGATGGAAAACGGTTGGGAAACGGTTCTGTCCCAGAAGCCTAATTTTCCCTCTACTAAAGCCATTAGTCAACATGGTTTTTGTCTGTAGTTCAGCATTAAAGGTGACGTTGAAAATTAACATCATATACTTCCCAATCCCAGATTTTTCCAATCCGTATTTTGTAAACCCCAAAATTGACAGACCACACAGTTTGGGAACGTCCTTTGCAGTACCAAACGGACACGACCCATGAGCGCTTATGTCCCATTTAATCAGGCACGTTTCAGCTGTATCACTCGTAGAGGACTGACAGCCGATAGGTGTTGAATGGATGGACGGTACAATAAAATCTCCGGCAGTAGATGTACCAATAGTCCACTTTAAAAAGATTACAAAGTCATGCAATTATACAAGCACAATGTCTTAAAGTTTGTGTTCTAAAGTTCAAGAGATCAATCCAAATTATATAAACTATTGTTGTAACTTTCGCATGTAAAACAACATACTTACTGCATTGACTCCGGTTTGAATTTGCTGGCTGAAAACAGGAGTTGATTTTTCTCCGAACTTCATCTCAGACCATTGGAACGAACATTGAAGCTGTGAATTTGATAAGCAAGTTAAGTAAATAATAAGCTGTTATTGAATACTCAGATGATATATTAAATACGTATGTAAAACACGAATAATAAATTGTGATAACCTACTTGAAAGCCAAATTGTCTCTGCCCACACACATCACTGATCTCACTTTCAATCAAATCGGTCTCCTGTAGCCTACTTCGCTCAACAGGACCAATTGTCTTGCAGTGAAGTCCGTTAACGTACCTTTAAGGTGCAATTTGTAGTTAAGACAGTGCTGGTTTAATAGAATATGCGTTTCCATACAGAAAATCAAATCGTATAACTTATTTTAGTTACTGTGGTGATTATATATTTACGATCATGTTTATTAAGCTCGTTCGTTCTTTATCCTGTACGCATTTGCTTCTAATTACTTACTTCTATCACTTACCAATGAATTGTATAAAACAATCCATCTGTGTTATAATTGTATCTGTTACATCCAGCGCAATTTACGTCATACTTGTTATAATACGTATTATAATATCTATCTAAGGGGTGGCAATTGAAGGCAACTAATGGCTTGTATAATTCGGTTGATGTATTGTTATCAAAATCAATTCGGAATGATAGCTCTTGTTTAAGGTGCGCCCATCTGTCTGTCGAGTTGCCAGCAGAGACCGACATCGCATCAGTGTCTACAAATACAACATAACTTAGCTGGATATTTATCAAATTTGAACGTATTGTATATACATACCGATTGCAGGTTATGAATAGAGTTTACTAATAAAAAATATTCCAAATACAAGTTTCTCGAAATAATCTAATTGTTTAACCAGAATGCTTTGACATGCAGATTAAACATATATTTGTGTACTACATCTCTAAACTAACATACCAGTTTCTCGTGATATTTTCGAAAGATAGTTTTTTTTTTATTAAGCATATGTTGCTTTAATCGGGTATGTTTATTTTCGGTAAAACAATCTAGTAAAGGTTTGTAAATGTTGATCAACGTAAGAAGCAATAAGATAATCTGTTCAAAATGCATCATTGTATAAAGTTAAGTGTATTAAATAAAAAAGGAAGAGTAGGTAACCTCTTACTTAAACAAAAACAACAACAGATCAACACTGAGTTAAATGTTTATAGGCACCAGCTACGAAAGCAAACACCAATTATTCCAGCAAAGGACTGATATAAATGACGAATTGTTTAACGTACTAAATGTAAACTACGCCTTAATACTGAATACCTATTTAAATATAATACGGAGCACATTTAAATATAGAATGAACGTTACCTAAACAATATGCGGCGAAAACAACGGATGGAGCCTGCAGCCTTGCCAGGTACTCCGCTCCACACTTTCGCAGCTGGACAGAAAGGTTGTAAGCCATTCCGAATTCTTGCAATCCTCCGATCACGGCTTGTTTTGTTATATTGTTACCCGAGTCGACTTCGTTTTGTTCCATAATTGTTATAGATTCTATATAAACAGAAAACAGAAAACAGAATAAAATAATGACATTTTTTACCAAGTGTATTAAAAATATGCTTTTTTTTCAGTGAAGTACTTTATTACTTTAAGGGTCATAGAAAAGCATGTGCAACTGCTTAATATAAATTTTGGTGTAATACATCAGGCTTTCAGCCATGGTTATACACTTATTTTACATATAATGTATTCACAAAAAGTGCCACATACCGTACAGGCAAGTTGAAAATACTAGTTTAATCATTACTTGTTCTAATACTAACGCATAATGTCATTTGACTATCATACAAGTAAACATTTTCTTGAAGCTTTGAAATCTCGATTTATTTAATGCATTAACTTAACGTACAGTCATAAAATCGACAGGACAAACAAGTATTCTTATTATACTTTGGAAAAATATATACATTACCAAACAGAACAAAGTAACAAAATATAAACTTATATTTGGAGAGAACCTACCGATAATATGTTACGTTTCTTAATTCTACAGCTTTAAGAATAAATACAACTAAATGTGACACGATTGCATGTCTGTAAAAGGGCACTGAAAATTTGTCATATTATTATGCTTCCAGAAGTAGTTATAGAGTTGTCTTAATGTGTTAAAAATGTTTCCATTCGAGTAAAATATAAAGTCCGTCTTCTACATCGTTTCAATGCTTCACTGAAACATGGCGTATCTAGGATATGTTTCACAGTTTTACCCCAAAACTGTTTTGCTGAGTATACATCAAGATCAAGTGACATTATATAATATTTTATCTTGATTTGGTTATCGTAATGGGATTGTAAAACTGTAAACGTTTTAATGCACTGAAATTGCGTTTATTTATAAGAGGTTCGATTGCGGTTCACAAAATTTGAAATTATGGTAAGATTGCGACCACCTTAATACTTGTTTTACAATATTGTAAATTAATATATTCGAGTTGAATACTATTATTTAAGCCCCATACACACACCATAACTGAGAGCTGGTTCAGGAAGCTTTTTACATAGTTCCGTAATGTGACTATCTCATACATTTGAAAATATATACAGCTAAATTCAATGAAATAAATATAGTATGATATGTTTCACTTACATTCCATTTTCTGTTTTGTCGATTTCAATAGCCTTAAACTAGAGATTGTTTTACCTGCGAGATAAATCGGATAATATGTCCCACATGTGCCTGGTGAACGTCCAGTTAGCTTCCCGTCGGTGCTTATCATAGCTGGTCCGATGTTGTACCATATGTCTTTTAATCGGTCGTCTCTAATTGGCGGTTCGGTCGAAGTAAGAGTGTACTTCGGAGATCGGCGGTAAAGATCAGGAAGTTTGGGAACATGTTCTTGGCAAACACTCTCTTAAAAAATTTGACACATCGATATTAAAAGATATTTTGATAGTACAGTTTTGAGAACAGGGGCATCAACGCTTTACAAAGGTTTATACAAAATACGATATTGCGGTTTCAGATTTAAACAAATGTTTTGATAACAGAAGTCTATATAAAAAATAACACCCCTGTATGCGGCCGATTGAAGAGATTGGGGAATGGTTTTAATAACGTTTCGTAAGTTAAACAAACACTAAACCTCTTGGCCATGTGTTTCTGTAACCGTTTAGGCGTGGGCATTTTTGATCAATAAGCATAATTTGCGAAATCTGTGTAGAGGGCTACTTTAAGTTATGACAAACCAACAAAAACAAATCATTAAATTGTTGATTAGATATCCTTCTAATTATAATTTCATCACTTTATTTATTAAAAACCATGTAGGTTTTGAAAAAAATAAGAATCCATTTTTATAGTTGCATCAGTTGATGTGGTGTGAAATGCAAACATTTCTGTGTATGTACAAATCGATTTTAATTAAGTTTAACTTCTTTTACCGTTTAAGCAGGCCGCGTCATTGTATGAACTCGTGATGCGTTTAATTTTGATATAACATTCTGACGTCATTTAATATTTAAAATTGAAAACAAACACAACTTTGAAACTGTAATTGAGAGGCATTTAAGGACGGATAATATCGAATTCGGTACATACTTGTTTATAAGTTACGAATGTATTTATGCCAATTTAAATCATTTGTCTTTGACATAATGTGATGACTTTATATATTATGAAAATAATTATGATAAAACTAAGCAGTATTTGTTGTTTGCATTTCAGATATATGCGCTGACCAAATTGTTTTGCTAATGAATTTTTTGTCTCATAACATGGAACATGACTTTATTATAAACCATAATGCCAATTTGGTAGAACTGTTGTCTTGCAACTTGTATTATTTATAGTTTACAGATTCCTCGTCGTGTTGAATAAAGCGAAACATTTAAAGATGCATTCTGTATATTTATTGCCAAGATGGAACTCGCAACAGTTTGCAATCCTTTAATTTACAAACGTTATCTTATTCGATAAGCGTTAATTGTTGCCGCTGCCTAAATTATGTCAAGAAACCAAGGTCAAAACACATCTTACACTGCTACGACGAAAAACAAATGTATACATGTGTTTGGTACCGTCATAGTATTATTAAAATATTATACCTTCCAGTATGCAGGCTCCATCACGTTCTATGAAATCATCAGCACAGATGCACATTGAACTACTGCTGCAAACGGAGTTGACTCTCACGACATTGCAGTCTGCGTCGGATGTACACGGCAATGTTTCAGCTGAAAAAATATATATGGGATGTGTAAAATCAATATAAAGTCCTTATATTTAAAACAATACGAAAATAAAACAAGAGGATGTATTAAGCATATTTCTTATAATATTGCTTTAACATGTATTACAATATGATTATATATACCTCTTATGCAGACGCGACGAGTAACATGTTGGTTTACGTCAAAATCGTTGATAGTATGAACACTAAAACCATGTCCGCATTCACATTGTTGCGTTTGGTTATTGCAAATGTGCATACTGGCGTTGCTTGCACTGTCTGGGTTTTCAGAGTTACAGTCAATGTCGCTGTTACATTCCGATGCGTAAACTGAGAAGCATATATAAAGTGTTGTATTTCGCATGCATCTGAATATGTCGGAATAGAAATAGACGCACAAACCAAAATACAAAAGACTTTTCTGTATATTTGACAAAACATATGTAATAATTGAGTTTATTCCAAGTACAAACATTGAAATACAAGTATATGACCTGTGCGTATATCTAATTTATTTATTAATTAATATTATGCGTCGTTTATTTTTGTCGACACTTACTGTGTTCACAGTTGTTTATTTGTTGGTTCCATCTGAACCCTGGTGCACACGAACACACGTTGTCAAGATCACAGTGAAAAGCTTTATTGGCGTAAGTGTCATTATACTTGTACTGGATCTCAAAATATGAGCGACGGTAGAAGAAACTCTCTGTATTTCCACACATGTGTATGTCAGCACAGCTGGATCCGTAAACTAAACAAATGTAAACATGACAGACATGAATGTTTGAGGCGAATCAAAAAATGAAGGAACTGGATAAACGTAAAGTGGACATTTACATGTTTTCAATTACCTTATTTACATTGATATCATTTGTAAATGCTACAGGAACAGCAAATTGTACCAGTTTAATTAAAAACGGTTTGTGTACGTATTTGTTTAGCATGACAACTCTTTTGTGTTCTAATTAAAACTAAAATGTACACCTTAGTCTATAGTAAGTGTAAGCAAATATATATCTACAATTAAATAAACCAATAATCAAGATTTAATCGTTTTGAATTAAATGCGTGACTCACTACCCATTTAATATACGAACTTGCGAATGTGAAATAGTGAAAGTGAAACTACCTTCCACACATGTTGCATTATTCGGAGATTTCACAGCATGTCCAGTTGGGCAGCGACAATACGATCCTATGTCTGTGGTATTGCATTCAAATCCTTCATAAAAGCAGTCTTCATTCGAACTGCATCCAGCATCCATAACTGCATAATAATATAACAATTTATTTATGAATTTGTTCATGTGGCACTAAATCATAAAACTGCTTTATTTTAATTATATATTGTTTTCGTTGAATTTGTGTACATTTGAATGTAGTTTAGAGAAAGGTTCCGCTCAGCAGGTTTATTGAGTAATATTTACCCCATATGCATTTTGATTCCCTCCGTACAAAGCCTGCACTGCACGCACATGCGCCCTCAATGCAGGACATGTTTGATTTCCGACCGCATTCCAATGATGATTTGCATTCAGAGCCCAGATCTAAATATATATTTATATAACAAAAAATAAATACAAATAAAAAATGATGGTATGGAAGACAGCGATATCAATTTTATTCAGTGTTTTGCTTCTCAAATGTAAACTGATCAGTCTCTCACAATGATGTGAACATAGGTTTTATAGAAATTTCAAAACTATAAATCGAATATGGGTGCAATGATATCCGTATGAGATTAAACCTTATTTACTAAACATAATTCTACATAAAGAAGCACTTCATACACCTACTTACATGAATTACAAACTCCATTTATTCCTTTAAGGACATCTGTATCACATTGGCAAGTGTTGGAGTTTTGGTCACACACATAGTCAGTGCTGTTATATTGCATTGATCCATTACTAATCGGGACTTCAAACAGCAACCTCATTGTAAGTTCAAACAGCGTAGGATTACAGTCCAAATCAACATTGTATTGACGACATTGCAAACCAATGACTGAAAAATAATGACTTGATATGAAAGCGTAACAGTGCAAAATTGACGTATTAACAAATATCTACAAATACAAAATTATCTATATGCCATTAATATACAATGCATTTGTTACAAACGACATCAACCGTTAACTGGTTTCCGTAAAATGTTGTTGTATGAAGTTTACCAATGTGTTATACGTTAAATTGCAATGAAATCATACAATTATCGACGGAAACAATTAAACACTAATCGATGGAAACATATTTGTTTTTAGGAACTGTATGGACATGCACATGTCTAAACGATTCAAATAATTTCAACCAGAAAATACCAGAAACACAGGATTCGTCCATTTTTCTATATCCCGATTTACAATAGCAGTCGCCATAGAAACATGCAGAATTGTCGCCATGACAATCTTCATCCGTTAAGCATTTCTCTAAAATCAATAAAAGTTTGTCAATTAGAATCGGCTTTTATGTTATTTGAACACTTGATTAGCTAAATATTAGCATTTTTAAAGACACCAAATGCTATCAATTTAAATATTTTGCGGAATTATTCCATTTGTTCGCATGGGTAAGTCTTTATAAATTAGGAATTTTAAATAATAAGTATTCATACAAAAAATAGTATATTTAAAATGTGTATGTGTGTTTTTGTGTTACTTTGAACCATTGTGTGCAATATTTGCTCTTTCTTTATTTATTTGTATAAGTTTCAAAAACAATTGGAGAATTACCATTTCGTTAAACTTTGAACAGGTTTCAACAGTTTATGCAGTTCATTTTCTTTGTCAGAATAATGCTCTATATGACATACGTATTTACAACATTGTTGAAAATGGTCAATTTCGTCGCATTAAGGAAATTATTACACATCTGTTGTTTTGGAAGATGTTAATGAACATATGTTTTAAAATGGTAATTTTTTTGTAATAACTAAAACACGTATGCAATTCATACATATGGCGTTAAACATATATTCGTTCTAAATGTACTTATAATCTAAACATTTCATGAACAGATGAAAATATAAACAAAATGTTAAAAATTTAACAACGTTGGACAATAAAGACCGAGCATGCGCTTCGGAAAACGCTAAACATCTAAACACCTTTTTAACTTGTTTAGAAAATTGACATGTTTACCGTAATAACTCTATGTTTTCGGACTCTATTGATTTTCGGACACCCCCGTGTTTAGCCAAAATTATTATTTATCGTGACTCTTAATTTTCCGACTTATGGGTTTTCGTCCGCAATTAAGGACTCTAGTTTTTCGGACAGTTTATTTTACAATGATATTTAACCAGTTTTATGCCCTGTTGCGCTTATCTGGGGACACTCCGATCATGGGTTTTTACAACCGGATTAAGGTAATAAATCCTGGCAGACGAATGCCTTAGGGGCAATGTACCATTATATTTTCGTTATTGGGTAAATAACTATGCATGCCGTTAATAGATCATGGTTTCACCCAACATATTAAGGTGAAACATATTTAAAAGTAATTTATACCATACGACGTACATACATGCACGTCCTATTATTCGTTGAAACAATTGACGCTATATACATATATACTATATACATTGCATACCCGTATCTGATCTGCAATCCAGAATTGTTAGAATGTCTCTAAATTTTCGAACACCTGTACGTTTGCCTCTACATTTTCGGACGCCTGTTTTTTTTTTGTTTTGTTTTGTATCTAGAGTTTCGGACACGAAATAAAATATTTATTTTTAAGTCTCCTAAAACTTAGAGTAATTACGGTATGTATAAAAATACGTTCACAAATTAAGACCAAATATGAGCTGAATAAAGTTAGAATCTAAACGTTATTTTAGAGTGTTACTTTAAACGAAAAATCCTTCATAATTTCTTTATATAATATCGATAATTACAGAAACAAAACAAAAAACACATAATTATAGTTCTAAATTTCCATCAGTAAAAGTATTTTTAATCAGGTTAAAACAAAAACATTCGCTGGTTCCATTACATTCCATACGCTGATAATCATAGTGATTAGCTATAAATGCGGGTATATAAAGATTGTTCATTGTAAACTCTCATTTATGCAAATGTTTTCATTTGGCCATCCAGTGCACAAAGAGTGTAACATACCTCAGAATCGAGTACCAGTAATTCTACATATAATTCAAATACAATGTTTGGATAGGGACATACACACAGACGGACGGATCTTAAGCTTGATTATATGACCAATAACATATTGTATTTTTTTGTATTTCGAAGTTTAAGAGGTCCTTTCCGAGCCAGAGGCTACATTATGTGTGGACCTGGAGTGTGTCTCAGCACCTAGTTTGCCTACTAGACTCACGACCGTTAGACGAACTTTGAATTATAGCTGCAATTTCCAGCTATTTCGTAGTTACTGAAAGATATTTGTTAGTTTGGTGTGCTCTTGTGTTGTGGGGGAAGCCGGAGTACCCGGAGGAAACCCCACAAGTCCGGTATGGTGACCAGCAACCAAACTCACATGCTGCCGGAAACGAGAATTGAACCCGCGCCGCCTAGGTGAGAAGCGAGTGAACCAACAACTGCGCTAGCCGGACAGCCCCCAATATATGTATATATATAAAACAGCCTCTAAATTACCCCAGGTTTAGGTTATTCATGAACGGATATACATCTTAATGAGGTTATCGTACATATTTTTCTACTATATCGTTTAATTTCTTAAATAAATAAATGTGCTTAATATTTGTTGAAGTTCTACATATTGTACAAACAAACTAACTTGGCTGACAATTTCCGTGCGTGCAAGTAATCAACGGGAATCCACAGTCAGCATCCTGTTGACAGCTATCTGCAAGGACATGTAAAATATAAAGCTAACGTGCATCTTGTTTGTATTTCATTTTTCTTCCGAGGGTTTAAAACAATGATGTATTGTAGTTAGTTATTAATGATTGGCATTAGTTATCGCTTATTTGCATCATGTCAGTGCTCAGAAAACAACATATCGTCCAAATAATTGCATACTCAATTTGCTTACCTGCACAATGTATATACACACTGTCAGAGTCGTGTCATGGGAAAACCGTGCTTAATTAAAGAGCGTAGAGTGGCGTCCCGGGGCAACCTGGACAGACCGTATTTGCAAAATCCAGGACTCCACTCTCCACTTCCAAGGTATATTTGGTTAAAACAGGCTTAAATGAAAACAAAATCCGACTGAATAGCTGATCCTGGAGGCAACGTTTACGCTAATGCATTTATCCAGTATATCCAAAGATAGTATTGCATAACTAAAACTCTAGAAACAATATCATAAAATACAGTTATGTTTACATCCGCTGGTTGCTGGTCCTATACAAGGCAGTAAATACAAAAAAGAGCATAAAACGGATTACAGTTGAGGTCATCGAGTTGGAACGGTCAAGCCAAAACCTTTGGGTGTTTAACCAGTTGAATGGCGCCCCGAACTTCACACAACTTCACCCTTATCCGTGAATGAATCACTTACACACTTAAAAAATAATTAACTGCATAGTAGTATTATGCAAATTAAAACAAGTTTACAACAATATTTAATTTCGTTTTAACAACTTCAATATAAATTTCTGAGGTACGATGAATGCAATGAATACAAGTATCAACAAAGTACTTCTTGTTTGCAGAGGTAGCATTATAAAATACTACTCCAAGATAACCGTAGTGCATCTCATGCAGTATGAAGGACGCATACTGAAATAGTTCATCATGGTTTTATGTATTACCATAATTTTTGCAGTAGCTCTGGATAGAGTCGTTGTAACATCGAGGAGAATGAAGATCAAAGCAGTCATTGTCGTCTTTACAAAATCCATCGGTACGACCTGGAACAAATTACATTAGCATTTTATTGTTAACAGTTTTATAATACATCGCGTTTTATGCAATTTGTTGCACACGTGTACACAAACACTAAACATGACTACACCTAGTATGTCTGTTTCAAACAATCCTTGTAATTGACTCCAAGCAATTTCTATAGTACCAACATATCTTATAATGTGCTAGGTGTATATTGTTCATTAATATGCATCGACTATAGATGAAAACTATCAATAAATATAAATATATGTATGTGCTCACCTGTCCACATAACGAAGAGCAACAGCCAGGCGCCAATCGCTCTTTGTCCATCCATTGTACACTGTCTTGAATGTAACATTTATAGGCGACATATTAGATAGTGATATAGATCAGTAAACTTTAGGCCGGCCTCAATCAGGTTTGAAATCTTATCGTATCTTAGATTTTATCTTCTTTTCAGCGATGTTGGCATTCGTATTTGATCCGTTATTTCGATAATAGAACGGTATCATTGTCTCATTTACTTGTATATTGTTCTCGAATTCTGGTAAACAAGCTATGACAAGACGTGATAGTAATGTTAAATAACTAATACGTGTTATGTTATTAATACTGTACAAAGTGTATGGATCGGCATACCTTCAAACCTAACGAGGTTTCATTGTGGTGACCTCAGTTTACATTACGTGTTTGATAAGTGTTTTGTTGTATTATGTATTTGTTTTGCACTGACATAAACATAAACCTGTCGAAATGAAAACAATAGTTATATATACATATATATATATTACCACACTCCGGGAGTAAATAGCTTGATATAGTATGCTAGTACGGTGAACCTTAACTTGTAACTTGTAATTATAAACGTCTGAGAAATCAGAAAGGTTCCTCTATCTGTATTATGAAGGACATGTGCTGCTCAACCATGCAAACACACATAATATTTTGTGTTTAAGTGGGAATTTATTAAGATGGTAAATGAAATTCCAGCAAGCTAATTGATTAGTACCATATAATGTAATTCATAGTTTCAGAGAGTTTTGGTTTCCACAACAATACTAAAATTAGGAAGCATTCCTGGACAGTTTCAAAGTCACTCCATTTGCGATTTTTTTTAATTAAATTTAGCCGCTTTAGTTTTTCGACATGTATAAGTGTTTAAGGGTGTTTAAGGTAGAGATAGTACTTTGTTGCTTGGTACCAGCTTCATCGGTAGGACGGGCACAGCTGGTTCTCACCCGACTCTCAACTCTCAACTGATGACGGTACTATGCCAGAATATCTGAGAGGAGAAGAAGTGGCCCAGGACTGGAACAAGCTCTTGTTACCCTCCTATCTAAAAGGGCAACCTCAACCTGTGCGAAAATTCCCGCAACATCAGCTTCATCAGCAATCCCAGCAAACTTATGCTCCGCATCAACCTTAACCGACAGAACAGAATTACTAAGGCCGAGGAACTCCTGGGGCAAAAGAGCGGGCTGGATTCAGAGCTGAACGGAGCACAGTTGAACAGATCTTCAAACGCGGAGTCATCATTGAGAAACACCTGCAATACCAACGTGAGCTCTTCCACATCTTCATCGACTTCAAGAAAGGTTTCGACCACGTGTGGCATGATGGTTCTGAGAGGGTTCAACAATGACGAAGGACTGGTTAAAGTCATCCAAGAACTTTACGGAAACGCCATTACTTCTAAATAAGCAGATGGGTGGCTTCTTCCGGACATCAGTGGGCGTTCGTCAGGGTTGTCTGCTTTCCGCCGTCCTGTTTATCTTTGCCAGGAGACTCTCAAAGATCACCACACCTTAATTTCCATTGGTGGCAGACCCATCTCCAACTTGCGCTTAGCTGATGACATTCAACTCATGGGTGGTACCAGCAGTGACCTAAACAACAAACTCTACGAAAGAGCAGGAACAAACGGAATGTAGGTCAGCACGGAGAAGTCGAAGATCATGGTGAATAGCACGAACAACTACAGCGCAGACTTCACCGTGAACGGCGAGAAACTGGAAGAAGCGACCACCTTCAAGTACTTAACACTGCTGAGGTACGAATACGAATCGCCATGGCAACTGCAGCGATGGCTAGACTAAGCAGATTATGGACACGCAGCTCCATCAGCTTTTCAACCAAGTACAGGCTCTACCAGTTTCTCGTATTCTCCATTTTATTGTTCGGCTGCGAGATCCGGACGCGGACACAGAACGCAGTGTACAGGCCTTTAAACACAAGTATCTCCGAAGACTGCTCCTCATCTCCTTCCTGGATCACAAGACCAACAAATACGTCTGGAACATGACAGCAGCACGTGTTGGCCCACAAAACTCCCTAGGGGCCGTCAAACGACGAAAGCTGGATTGGCATTGGACACGTCACCAGGTACTCATATCAGCTCACAAAAGACCGGACTGATGGAGGATTTCTGTGTCGTCGTCTCTTTTTTCTCCGCAACGGCCATACCGGTCAAGGGAATAATGATCATGATAATATTTATAAAAGCACTTGCTTTCCAATCGGATGGAATGTTTAACCATTTTTTTCCCGATTTACTTTTTTAACTCAAATAGCATAGTAACAGTTTTAGATACAGGTAACGTTTGTCAATATGTCGCGTTTAAGTGAGCTATTATTAACTATTTGGTGTATAGTAATAATTGATCTCCACAATACTTATATATAAATTCAAAGAACACTGCAAACAACACGACATACACCATTAACATGATAAAACCTGGGTTCACCGCATTATATCAGTCGATGAAAAGAATTGGGGTTTAAAAAAACCGATTGAAAAGCCAAAACCTAACATAATAAGGAGTTAATTACATAACATACACGTCTGAATAAAAATTGACTTCATAGCATCGTAATTCAAATGCAAAAGCAATAAAAAAATAATATTGTTTAATATTTATCAGAATTACAGAATAACAACTGAAGCACGCGGAAAAAGAGTTGATACAATTATCAGATACATTCATTTGTTTTGACAAGCATTCAAAACTAAATATCGTATAATAAAAACACGTTATCTTGTGCAATCTGATCTGTTTTTATAAGTGATGCATTATAAAACTATATAGGTTTGTTATTGTTGATTTATAAACATAATGCGCGTTTTAATAATGCTACACACACGTGGGCTTAGCGCAAAACGGTCGTAACTATATATATATATAATATATATAGTTACGACCGTTTTGCGCTAAGCCCACGTTAACTGTTGTCTTGACGAGCTTTGTTTCGGGCTGTGCTTAGACGATACACATACATTTGAATGCTTACATGTGTATGCCGCTAAAAGGCATCTGTAAGAGTATTGTCTCGCATTGTCAATCATAAAATTGTGCTGGTGAGAATCATTAAATTATTCAAAAAGTGTAAATGTGTCTATAATATATGATAACTGTAATGATATTATTAACTGATCAAATTTATTTAACATAACAATTTAAGGTGATTTATTATAACCAATTGCCATTTAGTGTGAACTTATATGAATTTTTATGTTCAACAAGAAAATAAATTCAGACGGCACGTTGTGTTAAATGATTGTTACTTTAACAAAGTGACGGAATTTAATAACATGCTTATATGCTTATATAAAAATACGTTTCTGATAGTGTACAGGTTCGTGAGTTTTCCCGTACATGTTCGTGATGACAACATCTTTTTATGAAATATTTACTTAAAGAACAGCAACACAACAATGTAATACATAAATGTATCGATCTGTCATTAACTTATTCACGACTGAATAATACAAAAAAAAAAAGAAAAAAAATGAAGAAAAGGTAAACAATGGAATATAGGCTTTAAAAAGTAAAAGATTTAAGATGAATAATCATTTTTTAATTATTAAAACAATCTGATTGATTTATAGAATCGCACTTACATGTACCCGATATGGATGCAACACAAAAACGCTCCGTTGTCTCAGAAAAATGCCTGATATGATTGCTCAACAAAGTCAATATGTTTTAATTTATTCCCATTTGAATATAAAATATTTAAGCTATCAAAAACGAAATGCTTAACTGCTCTGTGCTCACCTTTACAAAAGCGCTTTATATAAGCAAACCATCCCACACGGGTTGTGTTTGTTTTGTGTCCCTGGTGTTGTATTTAAAATAAACACATTATTTATTTGTAAAGAAATCTCAAAAGGGGAATATCCCGTAACTTCTGTCATTAGTAATATAACCCACTTATAATATGCCCATTACTCGATTCCCATTCATTGACTAAATTACTCATATTTCAGCAAAACAGTGAGGTATTTTTTACACTCTATGATCCTCCGGTTCATGTGTGGTACATTTTGGTATAGGGAAAGTAATGCAAACAGTGTGAACAAAAGTTACAAAATGGTTAAGATCAAAATTTAGCATTGATTTTCAAAAATAACGTTTGTGCTTATATAATAATAATAATAACAATGGTGATAATAATAATAATAATTAATAATAATAATAATAATAATAATAATAATAATAATAATAGTAATAATAATAATAATAATATTATTATTATTATTATTATTATTATTATTAATATGATAATAATAATAATAATAATAATAATAATAATAATAATAACAACAACAACAACAACAACAACAACAACAACAACAACAACAATAATAATAATAATAATAATAATAAAAATAATAATAATGATAATAATATTTATAATAATAATAATAATAATAATAATAATAATAATGAAAATAATAATAACAATAATAATAATAATAAGAATAATAATAATGATTATAATAATAATAATAATAATAATAATAATAATAATAATAATAACAATAACAATACACATAAGAATCATGCATGCACATAAGAATCATATACATCATCATCATCATCATCAACAACATGAAACGTTATCATAATCAAAATAGTCATATTCGTAATCTCATACATTATAATCAGTGTTATGTAGTCATTTATAATATACATCAACATAATGTTAGAAACAATTTAACAATAGATAATGTGAGTATATATAGTATTCATAATCTTAGACATTATAAACCTTAGTCATAGTATGTTATCGCATTTATCACAATTTGCTGTGACAACTGATACGCGCACATTCCGATATCCGTTCTCGTGTATTACAAGTGTTTATATTTGTTTATAACTGCCGTCAAGGGAAATCGCTTATCTCCCGTCGAACTTAATCAACTGTGTTTGACCTGATTATTTTAAACAGGCAGTTACAATAGTTCGGTGTTGGAAAACAATAGTTGTCTAAAGACGAAATTTTTAATTAACGAATTTGTGGAATCTAGTTTAAACACGGTTTGCACGTTTAAATTATAAGGATATGTTTGCTATATGGTTCCCCTTGAAGATATTGGAGAGGCAGTATGCACATACGGACATTTAGGCTCGATTTCACGTTTACAATGTTAAAATGATAATACTGTGACCGGTAAATATTCAACTTTAAGATTTCTAAGAGCTTACATAACAAAAGTTTATGCTCTACCACTGAGTCACGCGGGCTTTAATTATAGTATTTTCCGCATTTTCTACATAAACTACGAAAAGCGTTGCAAACGCTTTAGTGTTTTAAATGATGACTTTATGAACTTGTTTCTTTGTCAGTAGTGTTATCTCGCTTGTTTAAGCATAATGTATACATTCTTTTTTTAAATCTATGACAATTATTTTGAAAATCGTCATTTAACCAAACTGTGAACGTTGTAGACGGTTTCGTTGCTTCATCAGCCTGTCTCATAAAAGCATCTGTATGAAGCATGCACTGTGCATCGACCAGGAAGCTCTTCGTAGCATCTCGTCATGTACGGAAATCGTTTAAATGAGACATAATCACGTGAGAGAAAACAAATGCATTTGTATGTGATGTTATTGCTGATTAATTTATGTTTTTCAATACAGGAAAATAAGAGTATGAATACACGAAGAATCGTGAAAAGGGGGCGTGACGCTCACATATATAACTTTTGTTACCACAATCAACAACACTCGAGACACTGACTGAATTCACCTCTCAACTTAGTTTGCAACGATGCGCATTCAATATATAAGTAGCAGGGGATCTTCATATCCGATAACACGTTAACCGTCCGCTTGTCAATTAAATTGTAAAGGTTTTTTACAATGCTAGTTTCAAATTTCAGCGTTGCTCTATTAAAACGGGGTTTAATGTGTGCGCGTAAAGTGTCATCCCAGATTAGCCTGTGCAGTTCGCACACAATAATCAGGGACGACACTTTGCTGTTATTATTTTTTTGTGTAAAGGAAGTCTATTTTGTTTTAGTTAAAATCTAATTTAGACGGAAAACGTCGTTCCTTATTAACCTGTGGGGACTGCACAGGCTAATCTGGGGAAACACTTTACGCACATGCATTAAACTTTTTCCGGAACGCGGCTTAAATAAACTTCATATTCTTTCCCCAAAATACGGTTAGGAAAGATACTGAGGCTTGGGGTTTTCTGTCTCTCTAAGAGATTAGACGGTTAAATTGTCTCATCAGCCCTTCTCATCAAAGCGCCTGTGTGACGCATGCGTTGTGCAGCGACCAGGAAGTTCTTCATAGCATCACGCCAAGTATGGAAATCGTTTAAATGAGACATAATCACGTGAGATAAAACGTGAGAGAAAACAAATGTCTGAGTGTGTGTTGCCGTTGTTGATTAATTTATGTTTTCTAATACAGGAAAATTAGAGTATGCATACACGAAGAATCGTGAAAAGGGGGCGTGACGCTCACATATTCAACATTTGTTCCCACAATCAACAACACTCGAGACAATGACTGATTTCAACTCCCAACTTTTCTTTTGCAAGGATGCGCATTCAAGATATAAGTAGCAGGGGATCTCAACCTCCGATAACAGGCTAAACGTCCGCGTGTCAATTACATTTTAAAGGTTCAGTTTACAATGCTATTTTCAAATTGCAACGTCGCTTTATTAAAACGGGGTGTAATGTGTGCGCGTAAAGTGTCGTCCCAGATTAGCCTGTGCAGCGTGCACAGGCTAGAAAATGGAGTTAAATGTATGTGCGTAAAGTGTTGTCTCAGATTAGTCTCTGCAGTTCGCACAGGCTATTCAGGGAGGACACCTTCAACTTTAATGAAACACTTCCGGTTCCGGTCGTATGAAAAACTATACACCTCATGTATTACACCAATTCTGGAATATAGTGCCTCGGTGTGGGGCGCTAAGACATGTCAATCACTTGACAACGTACACAACCGTGCATTAAGATATTTCATGGGCGTGCATAGATGTGATATATAAGAAGACTATTGGGGTCGGAGTTGAGATGTTCATGTTTTTTCTCGGGATATGAGATGTTTGTGTATCAAGGTATAAATGTCTGTAGTTGGCATAATTCTAAATCCAGATTGTTGCTACCTGGCTGGTCTAATATCCGTCATTGGATCCGTATCCGTGTGTTTTATGTCTTATATTGTACTCCACCTTTGAACCATGAGTTTTAGTATATCATTTTGTACAATAATGAAAACATGGTTAAATACTTAACTGGTGTTTAATTCATAAATACAATGTATATGTCCCATTGATTTAGATAACAGTTCACGATCACAAACACGTAGGTATGTTGATATGGAAGTAACTCATTTGTATGAATGCCGTTGTTGAAAATATATATTTGAGTCTAACACTGGTCAGGTTAGCAACATTATATCAAGAGCTATACATGTTTAATTTTTGTATGGATATATAAACATAATTATAAAATACATTAACTGATGTAATAATGTTATAATTGTATACAGCAGAAATGAATATTCCTGAAAAGGGTTAATGTTATTAAAAGTAAAATGTTTTTCCGAATGTAAAGGAATTGCACACACCCTAGACTTGCACCCACATGAACACAAATAGACTTTAAAAGCGATTTTCAATACTCAAACAAATGAAAGAAGCAAGAACATTTTGCAAAATCTAGTTATAACGCTGTTTCCATGGGAGCCGTGTGCTCAAACACGGAATGTGCAAGATAACTTTGTTGCAAATTGAGGCTTTTAGTTATGATAGTCTGCGTTTTCCAATACGCACTGTTTTCAATAAATACATGTGCTTATTTAAGTACAGTGAAAAATATGTGCGTTTTTAATTACTCTACCAATATTAAACATATATGTAATACTGGATAATACGTATGTAACGAATGTTAATAATATATATATATACTTGATTCAAATTGACTCACTTGCGAGCAAATTACGCGTTTTTTTATGTTTCTCTCTCCGAGAAATGTCAACTGGCTAATGTTGTTGTAGTCAGCTGCTGCCAGCACAAACATTGGGGTCAAATCCGTAGTACTTCCGAATGTAAAACATATGGCGCCAGTTGACATTTCTCGGAGAGAGAAACATAAAAAACGCGTAATTTGCTCGCAAGTAAGTCGATTTGAATCAAGTTTTTGGTGTCCGTGGTTGCATATGCATGCATTATATGACATGCCTCGTTGTTTGAAAGGAATAGGACGCGAGCTATCGATTAAAACTCAAAAATATTGTGTGAACGTCTGTCCCACATTTATTTTTGTGGACCGTTTGGCTCGAAATATTGCGTGGTTATCGACCGACTGTGAGTAAACGGCTGGACGGATTTCTTTCAAGTAAACTTTTTTTGAAAGGTTGTCCAATTGCCCATAAGAGGACGAAGGGATGCTTTGGATTATTATTATTTTTGACATTTTTGCGGCCCGAGAAGAAAGGCCTATGAAAATTCTAGTTAATGACCTTGTTATGATTTTAATATCAGAGGGTGGGGATTTTTTTTTCTTTTTTTTTCTTTTTTCTCTCATTAAACATGATTTTATATATTTATTTGAATATACTATTCAGGGTACGTTACTTCCACCTGTGCCTCTGATTCAAGCAGGGCAATTGCCAGTTACTGACATAAGTATGTTCACGTATTACTGATACAATAGAAAACCGAAGTAAGTGTGAGTTATTAAACTGACTGCGGTGAATGACTGACATATTGTTAAGAAAGAAGGAAGACCCCAAAAGAGAAAATAAATCAATTCAATCAATTTGGATATTGCTTCCTCTATGAACTAAGACCAACGAGAAAAACTATCTGGTGGAAAGAAAAAATTAACAATGAAGAAAGGTCATACGTGCCACCTAGTTACCTTAGAATCACCCCGACAACAAAAATATGCAAATTTATAAACGAACTGTTAATAGAGAATACACATATAAAAAACAACAAACAAGAACACAAATGGGAAATGCTTTTTAATAAACAGTTACATTGGGAATCAATATTCACAAATTATATTCAAATCACAATAGATTCCTCCTTAAGAACGTTCCAGTATAAATATATGATGAACATTGTTCCCAACAACGAAAATCTGTTTAAATATGGCATTGTAGAATCTAGTCTCTGTGATTTATGTTCAATGTCTGTTGAAACTAATATGCATTTGTTTTGGAATTGTCCTAATGTTCATATTTTTTGGAACAACATTGAGACATATATAAAATCCCAACTTAGCATTTGTACTGATTTCAAATTGTCTTATGAATGTATTTCACTTTGTAATACTTTTATCAACAATAGAAACTGCTCAAACTGTATCAATTTTATTGTATTACTAGGAAAATATTTTATATTTAAATGCAAATATCAACGATGTCCACCAATTTTTCAAAGATTTTTGGAATATTTTAAATACAAAATAAAAATCGAAGAGATTATCGCAAGCTGGAAGGGTAAAACTGAAAAACATACTCAAAAATGGAATAATTTTGTGATTTAAATCTGTTTTCTTAAATTTAAGGGAAAAAAGAAGATAAATATGTTAATATATCTACTTCATATGCTTTTCTACTTGTATTCGTCTGTGTCCTTCATTATTTAAAACATCACATCCTTTTTCATTTTCATGTATTCCATATGTTTATATATATATGTACTTTTCCCTGTGTAAAATGATGGTATGTGCATATATTATGTAGTGAATAAAGTACTAAAAACGGAAAAAAAAGAAGAGAAAAACTATCTGTGTTAGTCTCTTTTGATAACACAATTTATCTATTTAAAAAAACTAAATCGCATAACAATTGGAAAGCGTGAGCAAGCATAACGCATACATATATGAAGATAATATTGAATTGATAAAAGGATTATGAGTCACAAAACCACAAAAGTTTAACATAAAAAGAAAACCACCGGCTGTGTGTTTGCAGTATTACCGTACAACATTTTAAACAGCATAACGATTGTTCTGTGATATATCATATTTCATAAAAGTCTCTTATATCGCCTACATTAAAAATACCGCGCTATCTATAAAAGCGTACCGCGATATATATTTAAATACTACGTCATAGTACCGAGATATAATACAAGTATGTAAACGTTTAGCACGAAAGGCGAACCAAATATTACGCAGGTCGCTTGTAAGTATGATTAAAAGTATGAGCTCATGAGAATTAAATGTGGCGTGTTCTGACAAAACTGGGCAAAATGCTTGTGCGTAAAGTGTCATCCCAGATTAGCCTGTGCAGTCCGCACAGGCTAATCAGGGACGACACTCTCCGCCTGAACTGGATTTTCGCTAAGAAGAGACATCATGTAAACAAAAAAAATCCATAAAAGCGGAAATTGTCGTCCCTGATTAGCCTGTGCGGACTGCACAGGCTAATCTGGGATGACAATTTACGCACAAGCATATTGCCCAGTTTTCTCAGAGAACGTCACATTAATATTGTGAAGCGTTATTTGAGTCTTCATGTTTAATGATAAAAAACTAAAACAAAACATTTACCTTATTGTTTACATCCACACGATTATGTTTTTCTTCCGCACTCTTATTTGTTTTCTCCGCCATTATATCGATCATCGTTGACGGTTACAGGCCGGTTGGTTAACTTAAGTTTATAAATACTTCCTTATTTAGAACCAATCTCCACGCAGAGTTGTCGTTCCTTGCTCTCACAAACAACTCTGCGAAAGGCTCAGCACGCCATTTTGTCTACCAAATAGCTAAAACCGAACAAACGCATTCAATGTATATTTGATTGGATATTTAAGATCGCATGCATTAAATTAAGAAATATGACTTTTAAATGAACGATAAATCGTGCAAAAACTTGCGAGCTTTAATGCAACTCTTTGGAACTATTTTATTGCCCATTTACGCAGATAGAATCATTCCACGCACTTTACAAATGTAAACAATTGAACATAATGTTTATTGAGTGACGTTAGGAATTGCTTCGACGTGTGTATGTATGTTGGTTTTTTAACATCAAAAAACCATATCAATTTTATAATAATGAATTTAGACTGATACAAGATATCATGGTTTGAGATGGTTTTCTTTAATGCAGTGAATGCAATGTAACCGTCGTGCAAGAGATTGTTTAGTATACTGTAACCTCAATGATGACCGCTTGGTATGATCATGACATGAATGAGACGCTTTCATAACAATAGTCCGTTCTGAGCCCAACACAGAGGTGAATGTAATGTATCCGTCGTGCAAGAGATTGATTTAGAACATGAACATTATATCCGCGGTCATGCGCACGCGCAATGTACAGTTAACAATGAGATAAGCGTGTATACGTGAGTCGATATATATGTACTGTGTTGACTATATATCTTAACGTGTTGCATAGTTTGTAATGTATTGTGGCGTGTTCTGAGAAAACTGGGCAAAATGCTTGTGCGTAAATTGTTATCCCAGATGAGCCTGTGCGGTTCGCACAGGCTAATCAGGGACGACAATTTCCACTTTTATGGAATTTTTGGTTTAAATGATGTATCTTCTTAGCGAAAATCTAGTTTAGGCGGAATGTGTCGTCCCGGATTAGCCTGTGCGGACTGCACAGGTTAATCTGGGATGACACTTTACGCACAAGCATTTTACCCAGTTTTCTCAGAACACGCCACATATATCTTAACGTGTTGCATGGTTTGTAATGTATTGATAAATCAGAGGTTATAGTTGTATTTATTAAAAGACTCGGTAACAAAATTCATCGGGTGTATTTCATGATAGTGGGGAGTTTACAGGGCTTAAACACTTAGGCCTTTAACGATATATATCAATATCGTTTTTGAAACAAATAATGTATTCTCCTAAAATTGGAAACTGAATATATCAGTACGTATTAATTATACCCAATCGACATGTATAATTGTATTGTTCATATTTGAAATTATTTTATATAATTCTTAAAGATACTCAGTGATGGGTGGAGTTCTTTTATCCGGTTAATTCCCCCAAATGTTTAACATATGACAAGGCCTAAACCATTTCAAGGCGGTGATCCCAGTTAAAATCAATGTTTATTTTTCGTAAAGTGGATTGTGTATTGATTTGTATTGTATACGCAACTGGTCCGTTCTCTTGAATAAACTAATAGCAAATGGTAACAGGAAGGTAGCTCTTGATCATGATTCTTTATTTTCATTATCCCCATATTTATTATTTGCAATAGTTCTTACTGGTCCACTGAAAAGCGTCTTTATAGCTACTAAAGTGATATTGAAAGACATATTTCGTTCGTGTTCTTCTGTGTTCCTTCCTTTCTGGCAGGTTGAATTATGATTTATTATGTATGATACAGGACTAATTTTCAGAGGCATAACCCTAGCAAACAGAGATAATTGTACACTTATTGGCTGAAGAGCTGCCGAACATGTATTATTTTACTATGTATGTATTGTATGTGTTATCAACAGTTTTTATTAAACAATGGTCAAATGCAAAACTACGTTGAATTTGTTTACTGCTTAGAGACTTGGAAAATTTACCAGCAAATGGCATATTTCACGTTGCAATGGCAAACATATTGTACTGATATAAATGATGATATTGCCTTTTAAAATAACCTACCATAAAACAAATCAATATCGAATTAGCAATCAAATTTATCAAGACCATCATACTGTTTTCAGCTATAAAAGTTGTAATACTTAGCTTTATCGTTCTGGCCAAGCGTTTTGAATTTATATTAGTGCACTTTAGAATATATGAATTGGCTTTTAGTAACTAAGTTTACGACAGTAAGTTTTCATCCCGAAATTTAATTATGTTTGTTATAAAGTTTAAACCATTACGTCAACTTTACCAACGCCAATAAAGCGCTCAAAAATGTCACTTCTCAAAGTAATGTAAATATAATAAACACCATCACTCTAGTGTTGGCAATATAACAATGCAGGTTATTATTTTCATATGAAATGATGAGCACTGAGTATATAGCGTTTAATTACAGTGCATTAGTGGAGTATAAAAACACACATCGACTAAACTTATCAGAAGGATTATGTGGCACAAGCTGCAATAATAACTGTCTTGCATGCTCTAAATATGTTTGCGAATGTATTTTAATAACTTGATATATTGAAAAAATAAAAGTTCTTAACGGTGTGTTTAGATTCTGTCCAGCCCGTTTGTAAAACCGGGAGTCCCTGTTGATTATGCACGCTGATTATGTCATATGTGTAACTAGCATCACGCAAAACATGATTCTGCATAATAATTCTGGAATAACAAGTATGTCCTGTTATAAAATGTATATCTTTGAAAACATAAGAGTGATGTTACCACATTAGTTGCATAAACGAGTATTAGACAAACTGTGTATATTGCATATAGGATTAGAGTCCACACAGGCTAATCAAAGACGACACTTTCTGTTTGTATCAATTTTTTGTTAAAAGTAATTCTTTTCTACGAGAATATCTAGTATATGCGAAAAGTGTCGTTACTAATGTGGACAGTGCAGGCTAATGTGGGATGACACTTAACGAACATCAAGTCCATTTTCCCAGAACGACGTTGATAAAGTTATTGCTTAATTATCAAAACAAACAATCCACTTTTGATAACAGTTTTGTTTACGTTTAAATTATTATCAAAGTAAAAAGCATATAATATGTTGTTATCACAATTTTAATACATATCGAACCGCCAGTGGTTTCACAAATGCGTGTTCAATATTACTTCTTCCCTTGTCTATCGGATCTAACTGGCGGTATACCGCAAATCGAGCAACAGCGCCCTGGTGGTCTGTAACCTATGCAGTTCCGGCACACTTCCTGTGCGCACACTATCCCCACCCGGCTACACGTGCAGCGTTGACACGGATCACTAGTTGTGACTCTCTGACCTAAAAGAAGAAAATACAATTTTTTAACAACCATACTTCAGTTTTCTTCGTTTTTTGGAATTTAAGTACTATTGGAATGTAAAGGAAGAAGGTTGTTGACTTTTTCTTAGATCAAATTTTATTACACACGTTGTAATAGATACAGATATTTTTTCGTATGGTATTTTTCACGGTTGGCCTTGCCATGAGTGGGGATTACAAAAATGTAGTCACCAGTAAACGGAGTTTTTAGTTTTTACCAAAATTAATATATAAAAAACAAGTGGCAGAATTTGTTCATCTTCGTTGTTCAATAAAAGTTTCAATATATTTAACAAGTTTTTTTATTTGTCATCAAAAGTGAATGATATTGTTATAACGATAAATTAATGAGACAATGTTAAATTTTGTGGTATATTTTTCGCATATTTGCTCTGAAATTATACTTATAAAGTTATTTTCACTGAATTTGAATTTAATTTCCCCAATTAACTTCTATATTGTACTGGCACGTATAATAATTAATTTAAAAACAGTTTATGAACCCTTGCTGAAAAAAACGGACATATAGTGTGTGTTTTTTAAATTATTTTTAATTAATTCCCATGCAACTTACTCAAGCCATTCGGAACAAAAGGACGCTATCTTTTTTATGGTCGTGACTTAAAATGTCTATGCATAATATAATCAAAACCGCAGAAAGATTATGTAAAAAAAGACAAAAAAACAATAAATCGATGAAACGTTGACGAAAAACAAAATATGCTATCGATGAAAATAGCATTACTCATCAAGCATTACAATAATACTATACGCAAGAGTTGAATTTTTCTAGATTTCATATCCTCGTTTATATTCGTTATCCCGCTTTTTTGTCCAAAATATGAGGAAATGAACTGATGCCTTTACAATAAAATCGTATGTACACACTTTAAATAAATTACAAAGTCAAACGCATACTGTTTCCGTAGATTACTTCAATAGAGATCATGAAATTTTGCAAAAATATTACCACATGCCTGTTCACTCTGATCTAAATTTTCTATGGTAGTTGTTAAAACGTTTACAAGGACAAACACACACATCAATGTTGACAGTATTATACTGAGTTTTTCGACACCTCCGTCGCTCAGTTAAGTGCATCTTTTGGAAAGTTCTTGTGTGGATGGACTTATATTGGAACGTATGGATATGTGCCTCGCTCTGGGAAAACAGGGTCTAATGCATGTGCGTCGTCGTAAATTAGCCTGTGTAGTCCGCTTGCTAATTAGTGACGAAACTTTCCGCTTAAACTGGATTTTCGCAAAGAAGAGACTTTCTTAAAACAAAAAATACAACACCAGCGGAAAGTTTCGTCCATAATTTGCTGTTCGGATTGCACGGCTAATCTGGGACAGCATTTAACAGACATCCATTAAGCCCAGTTTTCCGAGAGAATCGCGCATATACAAGTGATTGAATCTGAGTTCAAAACATTAGAAAAGACAGTGTGAAGCATTGGTGTTTGGTGCATATGGGGTATCAGAATTTAAATTATAGCAAACGTATATAAAACTATTGCATTCGTCTTCTGAGAAAACTGAGCATAAAGCATGTGCGTAAAGTGTCGTCCCATATTAGCCTGTGCAGTTCGCACAGGCTTATCAGGGACGAAACTTTCCGCGTTTATGACATTTTTCGTTTAAATGATGTCTCTTCTTAGCAAAAAGCCAATTTAGACGGAAAGTGTCGTCCCTGATTTGCCTGTGCGGACTGCACAGGCTTATCTGGGACGACACTTTACGCACATGCATTAAGCCCAGTTTCCTCAAAACGCGATTCATTGAATACCTAAAACGTATCCTCGGCCGTCCCGTCTGCACACTGTTGTTGCGACTCCTAAAATTGAAAGTTTAAGTAGCATTGCAGCTGTACTCGAATTTTATTCAGTTTTGTGGCACGTTTTTCCAAATATATTTGTTATTATGTTTCCCATTTAAATAATACGATTCGATTTTCATATACATGTTTTTACGCATTCATGAATAACATGAGCGCATTATATACTATAATAATAATAATAATAATAATAATAATAATAATAATAATAATAATAATACAGGTAATAATAATAATGATGATTATAATAATAATAATAATAATAATACTAATAATAATAATAATAATAATAATAATATTTACATTCATTTGCTAAATGTTTCGTGTATGAACTTATTTTCGAACATGAAGACCGCTTACTTTGTGCGCATGCTCGTAAGGTGCAGGCGACCACGCCCTCCGTGCACGCGCACGTGTTACAGCCCAGTCTGAATCTGGCCCCGGTTCGGAAAACGTAGCCCCGGACGACACAGTCTTTTGCATCTGAAAACGGTATTTAAGAGACGTTTTTTAAAATTAGGCGCTTTCTGCGAAAACTGGGTTTAATTAATGTGCGTCCCCAAGGAACACACTTTCCGCACAGGCTAATCAGGGAAGACACTTTCCGTACAGACTTATCAGGAATGACTCGTTTCGCCTAGATTTTATTTTCATTTAGAAGTGACTTCTTAAAGACAATCAATTCCATAAATCTGAAAGTGGCGTCCAAATGAGCCTGTGCGGGACTGTAAATACGTTTAAACTGGACAATTTGTTTATTTAACGAATAAAAAAGCGACACTAGAATATGTGGAGTCATATTAGATTATTTTAAAACTATTGAATTTAAATTATATAGACCCAACATGAAATCAAGTGTTATGTTTTAATAATAATAAGCGAGGATACATGTTTCTTAAAAACTTAAAAAGAAATAATGGAAATTTCTAATGAAAACATCAGTGCCTAAATGCGCGCTATAAAATACTCACATACTTGTGAATAAGCTTAGGCATGCAGATTTTAATGTGTAAACTATATTTCACAAATCGGTTTTAGATTCGACACAGTGGTTCACCACACAGAGCAATAACGGTCCGTAACACTTTTCGCTAATATAAAAATTCATTTGGGCCGTGCTATGTGAAAAGGGGGTTTAATGCATGTGCGTAACGTTTCGTCTCAGATTAGCCTGTGCAGTCCGCACAGGCTAATCAGGGACGACACTGTCCTCCTAAGCTTGATTTTTGCATTGAAGATACTTTCTTGAAACGAAATATATCATATTATCATATTATGTATGTAGACTTCACAGGCTAATCTGGGACGACACTTTACACCCATGCATTTAACCCTTTTTTCACAGAGCACGGACCATTTGCATTCTGTATAAATCTATTCAGCATTGTACGTAGTATGCGTCTGCTATTATACGTTCAATTCATCGATGTGTCTGAACCATTTTTAGAACTGAACTATTGTCAGGGTCGATACTTGAGCCTCGTTATGCGAAAAGTGGGCTAAATGCAGATGCGTAAAGTGATCTACCCGATTAGCTAGTGCAGTCCTCTCCGGCCTATTTCGGATTACACTTTCCGCCTAAACTGCATTTTCGCTAAGAAGAAACTTCCTTTAAACAAAATATAACATACCAGCGAAATCTGTCAACCCTGTTAAGCGTGTGCGGACTGCACGGACAAGCAATCTGGGACGAAAGATTACGCACAGGCTTCCACAGAATGAGGATCATAAAGTGCGAATTCAATTTCATTTAAAATATGCTATACAAGACAAATCTTACCACCAACAGTTCCCTCCGACGCTTTGTTTTCCTGGCCCAATAACAATGTTGAGTGCAAAACCAAAACTAAGAACGTGGAAATAAGGACACAGTTTTTGGACACCATCTGAAATCAGAAACCAGATAGTTCCAGATAATAATTGCAAAATGTATCCATCGGTTTTACTCTTAGCCATCATCAGCAAGTCTTTTCAAGTAATAAAGATTGGAATAAATTTAGCGCATTGATAGGCTTATTAAAATAATAATGTTTCTTTTATACTTTATGATAAAATATGACATTTCGGCAGTGAAATAACAGCAGTGAAAATAAATAATTTGTTATTTTCACCGGTGAAAATAACACATTTTCGGAACTACTTTTTCTATATTAAGATTAGCAAATAAAGATTTTCTTCATGATTTTTATATATTTATTTGTTCACGAGTGAATTAAAAACGATATTCCATCGAATCCAACAGAATTTCTTTTTATTTTTTTTTATTTTTTACCGTTTATTTACATTGTACAATTACGTCATTTTGTGTATTGAAATGGATTGAGGCACGCCACTGGAGAAAGGATAACTTTCCATCGCAAGGGAAACACCTTATAATTATTTTCTTGAAAAGGGGGCATTAAAGAAACAGAAAATTTGTTCATGTCAGTGAAAGATTGTTTGTTATTTCACGAATAGTCATAGAAAATATATTTTCACGGCGCATACACTGACATGAACAAATAACCACGATATATTAATCTAAATCAGTTAACAAAGCATTCGTCTTTAAAGTTTAAAATTTTCATTGATATAATGTTGTTCACTAAAACGGTCTCTTACAGAGTGATAAAATATTTCTGTGAAACAAACAAAATATCGTATAAGAGGAATTTATCCGAAATTACAACTGGATTTTCATATCTGGAAATGCAATTCATTTGCGGTCTTCTCGATTTGAACTAAAACCGATGCCCCATTGAACATACGCTATCGATTTCATTTCTTTTAATTTCATGCAATTTTTAATTGCTTTCTTCGGTGGCATAAAGAGGCAATATTTTATTTAACAGTCTCTATGACGTGCGCACGTCATAGCTATGACGTGCGCACGTCATAGAGTTGCATAAAGGGGCATAGGCAACATTTTATTTGACAGTCTCTATGACGTGCGCACGTCGTAGCTATGACGTGCGCACGTCATAGAAAAAGTTAAATAATATAACATAGGAAATATTTTATTGAACTATTTCTATGGCGTGCGCACGTCATAACTATGACGTGCGCATGTCAAAGCTATGACGTGGACACGTCATAACTATGATGTGCGCACGTCATATCTATCGCGTGCGCACGTCATAGCCTTGACGTGCGCACGTCATAACTATGACGTGCGCACGTCATAGAAATAGTTAAATAAAATATTTCCTATGTCCCCTTTATTCCGCCGTAGCTTTCTTATGCTGTTGTCATTTTTTGTTTAAAGGCTGTTTTGTTAAATGCCGTAATGGAAATTAACCACTTCCGCCATTTTGGTGTTTCATGCCATGCGTACTTAATTCGAGTCGAGAATCTGGTAATATAACAACTTTAATCGTAATAATTGCACAATACTCACCGTTTATTTTAAATATGCAAATGAAGCGTTAAGTCTCTGAAATTTTTTTATTTAATTAGTAATTTATTTCTGTATCCCCATGGTGCAGTTCTCATAATCACATAATTCCGAAATGTTAATACACGTGAAAACAACGTTACGCGCGCGGTTATAACTCGTTGTATTTGGCAAATAATCCGCGCTAATGACTTGTTTCAGACCTGACACAGTTTACATTTTTTCTTAATTATATTTGCGTCAATAAATGTGTCAACCCTTGACTAATTTATATATACTTAATAATAACATTGGCGTTCGCGAACATTTATTCGACATCGTTTTCTGTCGATTTCTAGCGTGTCAGATGTAATACCAGTTATGGCGATGATGTCACATTAGGACTTAATTGCAAGTTTATGGTACTCAAGTGGCGTTTATTGTAAATAATATACATATTGCTGCGTCAGGTGCTATATAGTATGTGCATCAATTCCGTCTTCTGCCTACGATATGTTTTGGTAGACTTCTGGTTGACGTTATACGAGTTATTGGGGCTCTTCGTTCACCAGCCTCGTGCGACGTTATCAAACGGCGATTTGTACTGAATCTGTCCAATATATAACATTTAGCGTACGTGACACGCATGTGTAATGCGGAATAGCCTGTATTTACAATTATTAAGAATGACCACCTGATCAAGGGGAAGATATAAATTGGAAGTGAGAATTAAATAGGGTCTACACGCAGGGTCATAATAAATTTACAATTAAGGTATATACTTGTATGCATTAATTGATATAATTATGCTTCTTATATGCTTATACATAATTTGAAAATCCTTTATTAAGGTTAATGACCTGATATTAGTTAAGGGGCCGGACCCAGCTGTTTACTGCCACTGCCCTCTCAGTTCTACTTTGGTGTAACCGCATGTCTGGGATTTCACCACTCTGGATCAGCAGACGATTTATTCCATCTTACGGAGGAGTCCGGAGAAAGCCGATGTATCACGATTGGGATTTCACACGACCTTTCTTCAATATTTGAATCTCTTTTTCAGGATAACGAAACAATGCATTTATTCAGAAAGTGACGCCCCTGAATGGTCTGTTTGGACCACACAAGCTGGTCATAGATTACAATTGTCAAGAATTCTATCGTATGTTGAATGCAGATAATTTTATTAAACATGGGTAAGAAAACTCAAACACGAGGCTCGGCTGTTGATATTCAACGAGAGCAAAATCAAATGACGACTAAATAAAATATTACTGACACGTGTTTGCTGTTTAATTCAAGGTTAAGGTACAATAAGTTTATTATTAAGTTAATATGGGCATTAACGGGACTATTTGACAGTTTGTAAAATTGATAAATTACAAACCAAAATGCCATAGATCAAAAAATTGTATTCATGTTATTCAAAGAATCAAAATAACGCCCCTGACACAGAATAATTATTAAAAAGTTATGTTCATTTAATGATAATCATCAAAAGTAATTAGACAATAATAAAGCGCGTGTATTGCCTGTCATTGACATTTAAGCAACAACGCATTTTAACCAATTTTTGCATAGCGTCTAGAAAAATGGCCTTGGCAAACAGCGCTGACCCTGATGATACGCCGTATGATGCGGCGTTTCATCAGGGTCTGTGCTGTTTGCTTAAAGGAATTTTTGTTAGAAATATTCTAAATATAGAAATAAATATACCAGACATCCCTGATTTGGAAATAAATTAATCCAATTTAGAATGATGGAAGATTCCACTGGGCATAAAATGGGTTAATCGACATTACGTTCCGATAACCATTGAACTTTAAGCCGGCGTGTTGTTGTGGCAGCGCGCTTGCATTTGCGTTTGAAGGTGCAGGATTCGAACAAGTACCTTTAGGCCATGCTCTGTGAAAAAAAGGGTTTAATGCATGTTCGTCAAGTGTCGCAATAAGCACAGGCTGATTGGGGACGAAACTTTCCCCTTTGATGATATGTTTAAAGGTCTCTTCTTATCAAAAATCAAGTTAAGGCGGAAATTGTCGTCCCTGATAGCGGAGCGGGACGAGCGGGACAGTTTCACGGCCTATTTGTCATATGATGTTTACAGAGTATGTCCACATTTTTACATTTATTAAATGAGCGCGGAAAAGCTGTATTGATAAGTCTAGCTAATTACTGTATTAAATCATATGGGCTTAGGTTCGATAATACTTATTTAGGTTCGTATATAGATTTAGGAGAGAATAACATTTTGTATATAATACAAAGTGCATATTTTTGAATACGAATGTAATCGATAACGGATTTTTTACATTCACTTAACTTTGTTTAAACAGAGCGAGTCCGCTCATGCATTCTACATTCTCTCTATAAATTGTCAAACATGCATAAGCATTTAATTGTTTGTTTTTTTAAGATCACTTTTTCTTTTTCTGTTTGTGTTTTTTTAACGTTGAGACATGTGTATTACTGTTGGAATTATTGCTTGATTGTCTTTGACGATGAGCTGTATATGCTTAAACTTTTATTTCTTAAACATAGGCGCCATAATTAGATTTTTATATTAAATCAAGTCAATTCAGATATCCCCAAATCATCGTATATAGCATGGTTATTATTAAAGGATGTTTGCTAGACACTGACTGATCGTTCGCAATCCATACTTTTAGTTTTTTGAAATAATTATTGTGCTCTTCCATTAATCTTGTATTCGACAAAGCCAACAGTACAAATGATGCTTTTAAATTATCAAAGATATGTGCATAACAAATAACATTTAAAGTAAATCATTTACAGAAAGCGGGCACTTATAACGTCTATGATCCATGAGTACAAACCTAAATAAATGTATGCAAGACTGTTTGTTACGAAATTTAGTAAATGTGTTAACAAGCAACCGGTCGTTGACCGGTTCAACCGAAAAAGGTTATTATTTTTTTTATAGAAATTAATATCTGTATATAGAAAAATGATTGAACATATGACGATATCTTTGACCTATCGCTTCCGTGAACTTCTATGTATCTCAAAATAAGCTTATTCGTGGGAGAGATACTACATAGTTGGACATATTGATAACTAGCGATAAATAACGATAGTAATAAACAAGTGTCTATCAGCTTGTGATCGTTCTACCATGCGAAAATTGGCCAATTGATCTCAGAAATTAATTACCCAATTCTTGTATTTCAAACAGAATAGTTCATTAAACGCGATGAAATCGTTTAAAAAGTATTTTACGATTTCTTCTAAGCTAAATCTTTGTTTTGACTGTGAGTGTTTGTTCATATATTCTGTTTGTTATTTCGCTGAATGTTAAGAAATCAAAATAGTAACACAATTTACATTGTTCGTGTTTGTGCGTGTGTGTGTGTGTGTGTGTGTGTGCGTGTGTTTCTGTTTGCATCTCGAAATTTATTTGCGATCCATCCGCGCCGAAAGTTGACTTAAGCCGATAAGCTAAATGAGGTGCGTATTAAAAGGAAACCATTCACAAACGCGTTTAGCATTCTTCATATAACGCTTATAATTTCATTTTGAACTAACATATACATGTGCATATACTACATATAAAGCAATCGAGTAGAAATTAAAGTTGTGAGGCCATATGCAAATATATTATTAAACATCTAATGTTGCAATTAAAATATTACAATATACGGGATTACATAATAAATAATAATAAGAAATTAAATATTTAACTAACATGAAATTCAAAAATAGGAAAATAGTTTTAATGCATGTGCGTTGTGTATTGTCCCACATTAGCCTCTGCAGTCAACACAGGCAAATAAGGGACGACAATTTCCACCTAATCTGAATTTTCGACGAAAAAAGACTGCCTTTCAACGAACAATTCCATAAACGAGGACAATGTTGTCCCTGATCAGCAAGTGCGGACTGCACTGGCTAATCTGAGACAACACGCACATGCATTAAGCCCCGTTTTGCCAAAGCGAGGCTCATTTGTTGTAGTCATGACAAGAACTATGCAATTGGTGTAAATATTTTATAAATAACGCTCGATTGGTCATTGTCGGCTCAGGTACTACCTAAATGTACCCCGGGTACTCTTAAGTATATCAAAATGTACCACTGGTACAGACAATATTATTAAACGTACCGGACATTCTAACGGTAAATTGGTCGTTCTCCGGAAAAAAAATCAAATTGATTATATATTCATTTGTATGTCCATATTCCGTATAAGGACCTCTATATTATCGAAACTCCTTCTCAAAAAAACATGTTGAGGCAGGTTTTTGTTCAAAGAAAATTTTGTTTTGTATTCCGTAACTCGTTTTAAGACAACGGATTTTGGGCGGGAATAAAACTCGGTTACAGTCTAAACTTGTCGGGTACGTTTTAGTATATTTTCCGTACTTGGGGTACATTTAAGTAAACTTAAAGAGTACCCGGGATATATTTAAGTAGAACCTGAGCGGACAATGACCAGTCGAGCATAAATAACGATTGTGAGCATGATTCAATGACTAGAGAATACGAGCCACGATCTTGGACACCTGGGCTTAATGAATATGCGTAGTGTCGTACCAGATTAATATGTGCAGTTCGCTCAGGATAGTCAGCGATGACACTACCTGGTGTTTTTTATTGCACAATCGCTATAAAATGGCGGCTTAGCCGGAAGTACCTTTACTCGACATTCGTTAAGAAGAGACTTAGGTGAAAAAGATTTATCTTCGACGACTTTTGACGCACATGCAATTCGTCCAAATTTCCCAGAATGAGTCTTAAAATAATAATAGTGTGAATGATGCAATCGATGATTAGACACTCACAATGGGAGGGAGCTAGTCATAGACCAATGTGTTCTGTTTCAAATATAACTTATAGTTCAATATTGTTTAGCATATGCTTACAGTTGTCAAAAAATGATAAATAAGCAATGCGGGAATTTTATTTCGAGCTCGTCTTACCTCAAAATGTGATCAAGTCGTCATCGGTTTCCGGATCCTGTACGCATGCGCATTGGAATGACATGGCAAGAAGTCCTACGCCTAGGACAATCCAATGGCTATGATTGATAGGCTAAGTTCAATCTATAAAATGCCAACACAATTCAATACCTTTAATTAAAGCGTGATTGTTTATTACAGAGTCTTATACATAAATCGAACATAACATATCACGCCCCGGTTTGGTAATTTTGAATTCACTTACTTTACAAGAATCCACTTAAAATATTAGCTTCCAATAAACATTTGCAAAAGTCATTAAACAAACTCAATCTCAACTTAATTCGCTCAAGGCAGATCACGTATATCATGTCAGATTTGTTCATGAAAGATCGCGTTGTGCATGTATCAGTACATATTGACACAGGCTTGTTTAAAAAGCTATGCAATGAAGATTTAACCTTAAAATTGTTAAATAGAACTGATAATTATTGATAAAAAAATATGCGTATTTCAGAAACTTGAAGAGTGTATTTATGCTGAATAAAACTGTTTAATAGTATATTTTTTTAAACAATTATTGTTTGTGTTTTGTGACAATCTTCTCTACGATTGATTTTAATAGATGTTGCTTTGTAATTTCAGATACTTCGATTTTGACGCTGAAACGTGGACATGCATTGAACAATATGAATAAATACAACACACAATAACAAAAATGTTGTTCTTTTTTTCTTTTTATCTGTCGATAATGTGTCTTCTATATATAAAGAGGCAAATCAGGTATGGGTTATTTTGCGGAGCAAAAAGTTCGGACAAAATGTCCTGTAAAATGTCGGGAATTTTAATATTGAAATGGACGTGCATAAACGCTCTATCTTAAAATCGTTACAAACTTCCCGTTTCATTACCAAATGATGTAACAAAAACGCAATTTATTCTTATATTATATATAAGTATTTTAATGCAAAACGTGTACGTTGTTAAACTTAATTTAAGTTTTCTATAAGCATGTTACTGTTATTGCGGTATATCAATAACACTGACGCCATAATACATCTTTGTTTTTATTCTATCGCGTCTATACTCCTGACGTTGAGTTCTTCGACAATAAACGTAACAATATCATTTCGTGTCTTTAACTCGGAGAATATGATACAGCTATCATCACAGTAAGGCAAAGGTTCAAGCGAATACTTTTGATTTAAAGGACCATTATTGACATAACAAGCAAAAGTTGACAAGCAGTCATATCGTCCTTTATGTCTACTGCTTTCAATACAAATTTTAAACCAGACGAGGGTTCGAAGATCGAGCGCACTTACAAAATAATTAAATGACTATATAAAGTAAGCATATCTAACTCCACGGCGTTCCTTAGTGTATCAGTACAAGTGATAGAAGTTTGTTTACTATTGATTTTCATAACGGATATACTGTGATAAAACAACTATGTAACTACGTAACCAGAATTTTTTTTTTCATTTTAATGATAAAGTAACAATTACCCGAATGTATTTCTTTCTAGATCCGTAGAATAAGATGTTTGTGATCGAACTTAACAAAGGGAGTTAAGCACCGCAGTACTTTAGACATTGAACGAAATGGTGACTTCCCTTGATTTTCGTTTTAACATGAAACTTAACATGCACTTCTATTGGTATATATACTGTGACGTCACTACTTTTTACTACGTTACTGTCATCAGTATACGGATGCGTAATCGCACTAATCTAATGTACATTCACTACGCCATTATACAAGGAAGAATAGATAAATTCATTTCGCAGTTAAGTCGATACCTTATTTGCCCCTAAATGGAACGCTAAGACATATTCCCAAATACTGAAACATCCCAGGTTTTCGATTAACACTATAATTAAAACAAACTAAAGTTACGAACCAAAGTTCTTGGCGTAATTGCCTCCATAATGAGAGTAGTGCCTCTATAGAAAACAATTAGGCTTTGAAATCACAATGCTTGAGATTCAGATTCAAAACAGCGTCGAACAATTTCAGCCATAGGCATGAACCTTTCATAACATAATTTTCATTTGTTTGCAGACCGAGACACCGAATGCAACACAAATGTAATTGAATGGAATATACCACTGTGGATATCTTAAATGTGTCTCAATGCATACGCATTATATTAATGCTGAATTTAAAATCAGTGGATTATATAAAAATTTGCATTTTTCATTGATGTTGATATGGAGCATAATTAATTGGTGTATGGATTGTGGGTGAAATATATTTTTTTTCCTATAACTAAAGAGTTAGTGTGGTTATTCTTTATGTTTAAAACAGTTTATTTAAGCAATTATTCTAGAATGTGTATGTCGATTTTAACGCATGCTTAGGTCGTGTGGTTATGGCTTAGAAAGATATAGAACTATAAATAAAGGCAAGTCCTTGTTTGTTAAACAGTTGGACGAGTGTCTGCCATCCATGCAAGGTTTGCGACTTAAGACAGAATTTCTCCACGTGTTAGAGGATGTTGTGTCCTGTATGTGACGGTCAAATGCATATTGACACGTTTGTCCAAGATGTTACTAATTAACTAGTACCCACATGCTGAAACATCTGAATGTGTGCTGTATTGTTTTCAATCAACTTTATCATTTAACAAACATTGTTCCATTATGTGTTGTTTTGTGTCAATAATTTAATATAGAATGTTCTTCTTTTTAATGTCCAAGTATTTTCATTTGACATAAACATACAATGCATTTGGTAAAAATAGATACTTGAATTGAATTGATGACTTGTTTTGGGCTAGAATAAAGAATTACATGTATTACTGCATCTGTGTAATATGCTGTATGTTCACCTGTCAATGAACAGCATTCGCATTTTGTTCAAATTCACGTACACTTAAAATTTTGCAAAAGCAAACAACGAAATAATGTCTTAGCTGTTAAATACCTTTAATTAAACAAAACAAAAGTATACATTTCTTCATTAATCTAATGAAGCTATTCGACTGAAAATACAGTCAAGCCATCCCATTAAAGCATGTTATTTAATTTGCACTCACGACATTGTTAAGAGTTGGTTCTCATATAATGAAATGATTGGTAAATCATTTGTTATAGGTAAGGCGAACATATTGCAAGAGGACGACTCGGTATTTAGATAATGAATTTTTATCCGTATAAATAATTAGTAAGGTGGTTTGGCGCCACAAATATTACAGCATGCACCTGACGGCCTGTAACCTGCGCAGGCTGGACATACGATAAAGTCACATTTCACTTGTACACGTGCATCGCTTACAAGTTTCTTTAGGGTCGGTTGTTAGTTTCTCTACTGTTGGTAAAAATTTAACAGAGATAGTCTTGATGCCAACGACCGAAGAAGTTCTTGGAAGAGAGATGAAACAAGCCATAGGTGACGGCCGAGAAAACAAGAGCTGAGTGATGGGAAGTACACCAGTCAGGGCGCTAGGATATTTTACAAGAAACGTACATGGGGTGAGGTAGAAGACGAAATATGCCAAGGAGGAATGGATGGAGAAGCAATATAACACATTGACAAAGAGATGCCAAAAGGCAGCAATGAGAAGGCTTAATGCACGCGCAAGGCCCATGCTAGTGTTATAGCCGACGCTGACAGGAACATTCTTAGTGATATCGTCGCAGTCCTGAATAGGGGGTATGAATACTGAAGCGATCTCTAAAACTACCGATTTTGACCAGATCCGAGTCTAATAAAAACGATTTTAGACCAGAAGCAGATGAGGACAATGAGAGGAAGAGAAGGCAGTGCGCTGTCTGGAGGCAATGAAATCTCCGGAAATCGACAGCGTTCCTTCTCAGCTAATAAAGCGTGGGGACTAGGAAACGACTTGATGAGTGACTGCAGATGTCAGAAGATCTGGGAGGAGAATTATGCTACGTATCATTCTCAACCAATTAAACATTAAGTCCGAGAAACTGCTTCTGGAAAAGCAGACTGGATTCAGAGCTTTATAGTGCATAGTGGAACATATCTTCAATTGCAGAGTCATTAACGAGAAACATCTGCAACACTATTGCTCTTACTTTATCGATTTTAAAAAGAATTTGACCGAGTTTTGCATGATGACCTATGACATTTTCTGAAAGGATTAAACACTGAGGAAGAGGTTGTGCAAGTCATCCAACACATAAGACTAACGGGTGACTTCTTCAGGACTTCAGTTTGCGTCCGGGATGTCTGCTACCCTGTCATGTGTTGCCATTCCCTTTAGAACAAAACAAGGAGACACTCAAAGACCACCACAAATCTATTTCCATTGGTGGCAGACACATTTCTAACTTAATATTTGCTGATGATAATGACCTCGTGGGTGGCACCATCAGTGAACTCCAAGACAAACCCAACAGAATCTCCGAATGAGCAAAATAATACGAGATTAACGTCAGCACGGAAAAGTCGAATAAACCAACATGAACAGCACTAGTGAAACATCACCATAAACGAATAAACGGCAAGAAGCTATAAGAGGTGACCAGTTGCTTGTATTTTGGAGCAACCCTGTTCAATGATAGAATAAGTGCCGACGCGGTGGATGTTTCATGAGCTTCCCCAACAAGTACAGGCTCTTCAAATTACTCGTAGTCTCCATGATGTATGGCTGCGAGTCCTAAACGCTTCATGCGGATAAAAAAACGCAGAATACAGGACTTTGAACGCAAGTGTATCCGAAAGCAACTTCGCATCTCCTGCATGGAGATCAAGACCAACGAGTATGTTTGGAAGATGTCAGCAGCGCTTGTTTTGAAAAAAAGCGACCATCGTTTAAGGGCCTTTCAGTAGACGTCAAACAAGTACCTAGCTACTTGTGTAGCTCGGTAAAATAGCATCGTATCATGTGTTAAGAGGACATCATGTTAAACTTCAAGGTGCAGCAACAAACATGTTGTTAAAATATGTTGTTTTTGAAGATCGGTTAGTGACAGAAACACATTTGAACTTGAATAAAATAAGTTAGAACTAATTACTCTCATGAAGAGTTGTCACACCTATGTAAGTGGAATGTAAATGCCACTCCTGAACTTAAAGCAGCGAACTAGAGATTCATGCAATACAATGACATCTACTATTTGCTCACAAGAAGCCAATTAAATTACAGTTATTTTAATTAAACAAAATCATATGCGGTAAGTGTAGGCTCTTTTCTCAGTTTAAGAGCTAGCTGAATGTAAGAAAATAAAACAACACTGGGTTTAATAAGACAGTCACCAGTAATGAAAACATCCTCAGAAACAGGAAGAGTTAACTAATCTTATAGAGATTATTGTGTTATCTGATTTATATATTTAACTTTTCATCTTGATTGTTTACCCTTTATTTTTAAGTTCTTTTCGACTAAAAAAAACTCTGAAATGTCAAAATTGACTGAAAATTGTGAAACACCTCAATACAGAACAGTTTATATATGGTTTTTGAAAAGGAAACAAAGTACTGAGAAGGTTACACCAGCTTTTGTTAATGGTACAGACTCTTTCATGCGCTTTATTTTTGAGCGCAAATAAAAAAATTGTTTTTATCAAACACATTTTATGATGTGATATTGATCATTAGCAGAGATTGTCAGAAAGCCCTTCATAAAAAATCGTTTTATTTGTGGATCGCGAAGCATTATTCGAGAGATTGAATAATATTAAAACACATTGCTGTTTGGTTTATCAATATATGTGACCAAAGCTGGGAAAATCAGTCTTGTGTTCAAAAAATCACATTTTGACTTTTTGGCAATTTTGGATTCTCTGAACATTGTAGTTCACAAAAATGATATAGATTTTTTATTTATCACATTCAAAACTAATTTTATGACCTTCCAAAGTGACCAACCCTACATTTTACCGTCACTAAAAGTTATCATTTAATACAAAATAACAACAAAAAATTTCAAACAACCAGCACATTGTTTTATTAAAACAATAATCTTTCCTTTAGTCAAATACATATTTATAGTGCAATAAACTGACAACAGCATTATGGACATTTAAAATGTACCATTTGTGTTGCTATGGTAACCAATCTACATGTTAATAATCACCAGAGCACACAATCACGCCTTTTATAAATATATGAATTGTATTTTCAATCAAGTGTTTGTTTAAAGGCAAACACAACATTAATTTCACTGTTGTGTAACTAGTTAAACGATAACAATCAATAATGTGTGTGTTCCATGAACAATTTCCTTTTTTTATTCAGTTACATGTGTATTTAAGTATAATGTAACCTCAAACACTAAAAAATGGAAAAACACAGCATTGAAAAGTGTTGGTTGAAAGTACACTTGGATACTAAATGTTTCAGTAAATGAAATAATCATTATTTATCATTATTTCTGATAGACAAAAATGGACAAAATAAACAATAACTTAAACATAAAAATTGTTTGTTTTTGTTACTATGGAAACAATGTAGCAAACAAACAAAAATATAGGATTTTCATTGTAAAACATAAATAAATACAATATTCACACTGATTTTTTTCCATTTTTTCTGATAGGCAGTCTGTGTCCATAAGGTGAAAACAATTGCATGGTTAGATCTACATGGAAAAAATGATTTTTGTTTTGTAAATATGAGATATAAAAAACTTGAAAACAAGCTTGTGCAATTACAACAACAAAAGTTTGCATTGAAAATTTCAAAACCTGTATCAACTGACACATTTAGCAATCGTATAAATGTTTTAGCTTTCCTAGGAATAGAGGATTTTTGCATTGTTTGTGAGTATATCACCAAATACCTTGGCCAAAATAAACACTGATACATGATGTATGTAATTGTTGTGGCACCATCAGAGAAGATCAGATGCGCATCTTAATGCATCTTCTTTTTTTGGGGGCACAGTCTGTTTTTTGTTGCTCACCAGTAGCGCGTTTTGGACATGTCAAGTTTTTGGTTCATCTATGCGACAGAATTCACGAATGTTTTCAAATAAATACCACTGATGGTCCAGATCAAGCCCTTTCGCAAACATTTCTTATAGCAGGTTGTCACAGCTCACATTAACATTCACTTTCGAGACCTTCCTGAGAGTGATTCTGAATACTGGTGAGTCACTGAATTCCCTGCATTCCACAACACCGGGATGCTCCGCTGACACATGGAAATTGATGAAATTTGGTGACATTCTTTATGTGGTGAAACAATGTCGTAAGGTAATCCTTCCTGTCTTAGATAACAACAGGATTGGAAGAGTCCCCCACAAGCTGGGGGATGTTGTGGCCCGTCCTTGACGATAACCCCACAGACGCAGCGACATCAGACAACATTTCTGCATTGAAGTTTCTGTATCAAGATTACCATTTAATTAAGAAACAATTGCAAAATATAGTTTTCCTTTTATCAAATTATTATTTTGTTGTTGTTGTTGTTGTAAAAGAAAACTACAAAGTTTGAAGGATGATTTTGCATGGGATTTTGTTTGCCATAACAAGAATTTCATACCAATAAAACAGCTGAAACTATTAAAATGATTATTTATTTTCCTGTTACGAGACATAAAGTACCTACACACTATTTTTAATTGATTTATGTTTTACTATTTTTATATTTTATTACATGGCAGAACTATACAACTGGATAGACCTATGGAAATGCAAACAAGGTTTATCAAGAAGGATCATGCAGGTCACATACACCATACTGTGATAAGGAATTTACCTCCACTTTGACTTCCAGATGCCAAAGTGCCAATCTGGTGTAAACTTTGTATGTCTTATCAACATAAAGCTTAGTGTGATGATTCAGTGTAAACCTGAAATGTTAAAAAATAATCATTAAAAAAGGTCAGGCTACAATTTAGAATATGTATTTTGTAGTAATTGACTGACTCAAAAATGTTGACTCATTTCAATATATTATTTTAAGAGAATTTTCCTTTTGGGATTTATACCAGAGTAATTTTTTGTTAACATATTTACTACATATCAACATGCTTTACCATTTTGCAATTGCATTACTGCAGACAAATATTTTTAACAACAGGTTTAGCTAAATTAATTTCTCAACATTAAAAAAAGCTATCAGAAACACAATAACTAAGGGCTTGTTATTACCTACAAGAACTCTCCACAGAAGGTACCAGATGACTATGTTGTTTTTATTTAGGCCGCAACAGTTGTCACACTGAAAGTGAGAATGCTGTTCGCCAAGACCGTAACTTCCCAACCTGTAGAATGTCAAATTATTGGTTATTTATCTACATAACACTTTTTTTATAATAATTATTAATTAAATTTGTGCTTAAACATTTTTAAAAAGTCAACCTTAAATTTGTTTTGTTTATCAGCTTCTGTCACATGAAGTTCAGACTTTTCAATAAACGCAGTATATGATGTTTTTTTGACAGCTTCTATATCAATATCAATATCAGACTCATCATGGTTTGACTCAAGGTCACTTTCATCACAGGGGTTTGAAATTCTATCTAATCTAATGGCTAAATAAAAAAATATTATACTAGTCTTATACTATATAGGGGTATATATTTTTTATTAAGCAATTAGATTAGCTATATTGATAGAATTTCAAACTCCTGTGCTTTCATAATCATCTACCACATCAAACAAATCTTGAGTAGCGGGGTGAGAAGTTTAAAAATAAAGTTCATTTACATTCGATAAATCATTTAAATTTAAAAAAGAAGTGTCCTGGTCTTTTGAAATTTCACATGGAATAGTGTTGGTGTTAATAAATTGAGACATGATATTTCAAATTTAAATCTTCCACCATTTCATGTAAACAATTAATCTGCTATCGTACAGTTTACTTCCGGGTCAAACTTGCGAGTCGCGAAAATTAATCACAAAGCCAAAATACGCATATATATTTCACTTACCTATTTTAAGCATGTGGAAATATCATTTCCGAACTTTCTTCGATTGAAGACATCCATTAGTACACGATGTCATTTTGATTTACAGCGTTTAATAGCCATTGAAAATGAACACTACGAGACAGGTTGCGCTACCTGTGAACTGCTCAAACGAAACAGTGTCTTTCAAGGGGAATAATTTGAATTAAATAAGCGGATTACAAACCACCAATTGTGCCAGTGTTTAAAGGACATATTCATGCTATTTTGTGGAAATTTTCAAAGCATGTCATAAATTATGAGCCGAGAAATTGTATGAAAAAGACGAAATATCCAGCGCATTTTCGTAGAAGATTTTTATCTCGCGATTTCCCGACATAAACGTCAGCGTACACAAGACTGATTTTCGCTAACGACGTCACATATATTCTTAGGTTCTCCAATACCTGAAATAGTTTGGATATATGCTGCAAGTAAAAACACAATGTAAATAGTTTGATTACTTTCGTAATTTGAACCCGTATTTAAATGTGTCTTTGTGACCCTCTTTATCCTCTTCTTCTTTGCAAACTGAACATATCTTCCATTTCCTCATTCGCTTAATCGCTCAGTTATGGACTGAGCTTAATATATTTGGATGTGTTAACACATTTCTAGACATTTTTGACATCTTAATCTAATAAAATCTTTAAAAATGAGATACATGAAATATGCATAGCAATAAATTTTGTAAGGGCATTCACAAATCAAAATTCTTTAAATGTTGGTTTAATACACAAATTGATCAATGTTGGCACATTATTATGAAAAACATTTTAAAGTTTAAATAGTTCCAACTCAGAACGTATATTGTAAATAAACATTTAAAAATATGAGTTTAATTTTTGGGGGATCTCAGTTTGACAGAAGCGGGTTTCTTTCATCTCTCTAGAGACTCTCTATTCAAGAATCAATAGGTCACTTGTGAATTATATATAAATCAAAATGGAAAATCCTTTTCACAGTATAATAAGACAAATGTCCTTACCAAGTTTTATGAAGATCATACATACATGTGACCTCTAGGATGCGAGCAAATTACATGGTGAAGACGCAAAACGCTTACCATGAACGCATTGTGTTCAGATGGGCTTAAACAGCTTTATAAGGAGGCAAAATACTTGGTGCAGAATGGTAAATAAACACACAAATATTGGTTTATAACTTCTTGTTCTTTATTTGTGTCCATTAAGTACGATGAAGGCAATCAAAAGAATACGGAGTATAATTTCTTATATGGACCCCACATGCTAAATATTGACCGTCGGTTCAAATTATTGACAAAAGACGTCACCGGTCAGGTGGAATGGTATTGTATTTCGATCTTGAAGCTGGCAAGTATTAAATACTGAACAATTATATGTTATCAATTATTAAAAACAAAGTGTTTAATAATCTAACATTTTACAGTTATTTTATTTTGCAAAACGCGAATATGTTCTGTATTAAAACTTTACAAAGTAATAACAAAACGTGTCAATGCGTTACCGTGCTTAATCGTTTATTATGAACTGGTTGATACATAAAGCAAATGTTCAGTTAAATATGTAATATAAAGCTTGACTCTGGGCCCCATCGCATAATAGTCAAGTAGAAAATGGGGGTTTAAGGTGCATGATTGGAAATTTTGAATAAATATGTTGAAGATGTTCTATTTTGGATTGGGTAAAATATTATTTTCGTTCGCAGGAACAATTTTGCTTCAGCTACAATCTTAATTGGATCAGCTTTCCTGTCCGGTTTGGTTAAATGAGTAAACGGATTGGGCTTAAGAGGGTATCTTCTGTCTTAAAGAAGAAACGAATGCTGCAAATGTTCTTTTCATAGATACGATTAACCGTAAAACCAGGACATCGTTCCACTATGTTCAACAATATTTGTAAAATTTCTGTTTGCAATCTAATATTGTAAGGAATCGTATATTGTCATGAACTCTGCATTTTTATTAAAAGGAAACACGGTGGATACTTTTCGACATCGATAGGAGTACACCTCAATATATGCCAATTTATGTCAGACTGGAAGCTACTAGTTACGTAATAATCTTAACGCGACGGCCTGAGGTGAAGAAATATGCGAATGCTCTCTAGAACTTCGTCTGCGTACGTCTTCATAAAGTATTCCACATATGTCGAAGTTTGTCAATCAAGCCGAAATTTGCTTGTTTATTATGTTTCTTCCATATAATCAAAAGGTTTTGTTTTATCTCTTACAGTTTACCTCTCGCTCATTTAATGTTTTTCTTTTTTTTTAAAGAGTTCACGTTAGTTTTAAAATTTGACTATTCAAATTCAGCGAAGATTTATTTACCCAATTATTTACAGACAAATGCAATTCCCTTATAAGTTGACATGTTGCAATTTGCACCAAATAGTCGAAGATTTTGGCGTGGGGAGAAAAAAGAAATCTACTCAATCTACATCAGTAATGAAATCAAACATTTTCTGTCGAAACGTTAGAGTTCTAGCTTGAACATGAATATTGTTTTATTTCAGAACCAGTTGATTTGTTTGCATTTTCTACAACAAAGTCGAGCTTATTCCAAGACGGCGGCGCTAAAAAAGAAGGCGGACATATGAACGACATAATGTTTTACCGGCGTATCACAATATTATACCCACGTGACTTTAATTTTGATGAATATTGTATATTTTTCATTACTCCTCAACGAAAATAAGTTCTCCCAAAAATTAACAGAATATAAACACTTTCAATCCAAATAGCGAATTTAAGTAAACAATGCATCACCTCATTTAAACCAAGTCAACATCCTGAGTACACACATAATGCACACTTTTTATCGGAACTGTGTTATACCCTATTCATGCAATGACTAAATCCAATTTATTCTGAAAATATTTTATGTATATTTTTCAAAAAGAGTGCTTCAGTGAAAAAATTATTCTTACTGACACGATGGGTTTCCTACCTTTCTAAACGGTTATGTTTCGAAATGGCACGATCGAACGAATCTATATTCAGTAGTTGGTAAAAAACCGTTTTAAAAACTATGTAAAACAAGTTGAGCTAAAATTCAAACTTCAGTCTTTCAATTAAGACCGATGTTAAAGCATATTGAGCATATATTGCATACGAACACATATTAATTGAATAGTTTGTACATAACAGTCAAACAACTTAGCAGAACAATTTTTACAACAAAGTTCAAACTTCATTCGTTCAATACAGACCGTCGTTAAAACATATTGAGCATTTATTTCGTACGAACCAAGTTTTTTATATTAAGATATAAGACAATTTAGGTAATAGCTTACAATATTGTGTGTTATTTTCTCAATGTTTCGTATGTAAATACGTTATAATTGTAGATCAATTATTGGTTTCCTAATATTACATTATCAGTAGAGTTATGCGTTTGTGATAAATATTATATTAGTATAGTTGCTCAGTCGCTTGGTTGTGTTGGTATATGTTTGGTGCGATTTGTCTTAGCTGCTTTTCAGTTACAAATTGAAAAATATCATATGGAAAAAAGTAATTGTGCCCATGTTTCGAGTGTAAAATTATTTCGTTAAGTACATATATTATATTTCACCAACAACAGTATCCAGATTAAGTTTGCAAATCCAGATTATTTGCAAACTTATTTTTTTTATTTATTGAACAATTGTTATGAAATTTTGCATATTTGTAGGGGGCATTGAGTACATACATATAATTGAAAAAAAAGAGTTAAAATGTTTTTGGAAAGTAGAGTTATTTGATGATAAAGTTGCCATCCCCCGTTGGATCCCAACGGGATTTTGGCTCCCCCGTAAAGAATTGCAATTCTCCAATGGGAGTTTTTTCCAGACGGGAGAATTTTACCTATATTTTACAAAAAATGTAATTTAAATATTATGCTTTGTTTTCTGTTTCAATGTTTACAAATAGACATGTTTAAGTTATAATTGTAAGAAATATGTACTTTAATAAGAAAATACAGTGTTTGTAGATTTTCTTCCCCCGTGGGGTTTTGACGGGGGATCCCGTCAATCTCCTATATCCATTAAATCCAATGGGGTTTTCACGGGAGACCCCGTCAATCCACCATTTAAATTAAACCCCAATGGGAGTTTGAAGGGGGATCCCCGTTTAACTCCAATTTATAAAGAACTCCAATGGGAGTTTGACCAGAGGAGGGAGGGGGAGGATCAGACTTCAATAAACAGTTTATACCCATTGCAATATATTCCATTGTATAAAGAGTAAAAGACACCAAACTTTATTAAATAATTGATGTTTTCTTTTTAAGGTGTCAAAATCAATTTATAATTTTTGAATTTTCTTAACTCGGTACGTTACGTTGAATAAAATGTCTTTTTGAAAGAGATTAGACCCACATATTGCTATTTCTGGAAAGATGAATTTAAAACGTTCCATAATTTTGAAAGACTGTATAAATAATATAGTGACTTATCTCGAAAATATATTACATTTACCTTTTGATAATCCAAACGTTGCTTTTATCCATTTCTGTGATGATAAATACAATCCAGAAAGACAATAACATTGGAAACATACTTATTGTCATTCGGAATTGTATTATTGTGTTGTTTATTCCCGTTTAACAGTTTTTGAAGTTTTTTGCTCGAAATTTTGGGTCCGTCTATAATGCGTATATGACTCATTTTCGCGAATATGAACGAAACGAACGAATATGATCGAATATTTGCAATATTGATGCTTTTTCTGCAATGTTTTTATCAACAAATTACAGTTTAATGTAAAATATAATTAAGACTGTTAACATAAATAGAGCAATTCTCTAGCCATTATCATGTTTCGAACTCTAAAGTCATGTTCGCGAATATGAACATTGTTTTTAGGCTACACACAACCAACAATAACCACGACGACTCCACAATACAAGGTTTACAGTCAACTCGTACCTAAGTCAACTCGCACGGTAGTCAACTCGCACATTGTTTGGTCAACTCGCACGGAAGTTAACTCGTACCTAAAAGTCAACTCGCACGGTAGTGAAACTATTGATGTGTTGATGGGTTCTGAATGAGTTATTTATGCATAAACACAAATGAGAAATACTTTCAGAGTTTAGTTCAATACTTTTTATTGCAATATTTTCACAAAATAACACATTTTTTTAACAAATTGTGTTTACACCAGGTTACATTATCGGCACATTATAACAGACAGTAAAAGTACTTTTTAAAATATATTTTGTAAACTATTATTTTTATTAAAATATTTGAAGCACACATTGTCAAAGCTTTATCATGTACACAAGTAGACATTCATCTATATACTTGTATTTTAATATTTATTCCATATTTACATACAGTATCAAAGCTGTACAATATGTACACAAGTAGACATACATCTATATACTTTTATTTTAATATTTATTTCAATATTTACACACATTATCAAAGATTTACAATATGTACACTAATATTGTAATTTAATGAATAGGACATAAAGACTGATAGAACTATGAATTATTAAGAATTTAATATTTGTCATAAAACTATTAATGAAGATCCCGTTACCTATGGAAAACTTATTGCGCACACAATTATAAGTAAAAAACGTATAACAATAATGTTAACGTGAGTACAAATACGTATAGCTTAGTATCATATAAACCGAGTATATATGATTATCATACCTACATGTATTGAAACATTTTTGTACACAAAGATTATTAATTTTACAATAATAATCAGTCATAATACAATTTTACAGAATCAAATGTGTATTTAATTAATAATTTAATAAATTGCCCAGCATTATTAAAATTTGAACATGAGTTACAGTTCTACATTAATTAATTAAATATTAAATTGTAAAGCATGACAAATTAAAATATTTATTTAAGTATTCCATACTACAGCCTTATTTCTAGGCAACCCCTATCAGTAATAGCCTTATCTACCCCTCGATTATCAGTACCCTCATCAGCTCTGAATGACTGACAGATTATCTGTTTATTGTAATTTTAGGGGTGGGAAATAGGATATGGTGTTTTCAGGTATTGTTACTTTCTTGACTGATTAGGTGACATATGGTTTATTATTACAATTCCAAAATAACAATTAAAGTGATATTATGGGCATGTTTCACTGTTGAATTGAGCTGAACATAATTAACAGGTCAAAAGAGTTAGTTTAAATGTGGTTACTGACGAATTATCTGCAACTCATCTTGCTGCCAGTTGTTTATTCACGATTTCGACATTGTTAAATCACGCGTAACGAGACTGCCGAGATAACGCGAGATTAAGGGTTCGGGGGGGTTCTGCCAGTATTCGCTCTACACACCTTACGGCTTACCTGTCCGCTATATTGACTTTATAAATTAAATAAAAGCGATAAATTGCCGATGTATAACTAATAAAAACATTCTTTAGTTTTATTATAACGTTCAATGACCATCTGCTCGATAATATTTCATTACCATTGTAAATTACGGCGCCGTAAATTAACTACTGACAAACATAATAAGATCATAACTCTGTACTGTGTGCAGAAACCTTTCAGAAATTTAAACAACCCCAGACTTTTATAATATTTGAGTGCAAGTTAATTTAAACCCACCCACTTATTAAAAATATACATTTTTTTTTATTATATTAGCTCATTTTTGCTAAATTTTCAGAAATACCGGTAATAACCATTTGGTATTTGCACATTTCAGTAAACAAAAGACTACTTAATTTATTGTTAAATATGTTTGATTTGTAAATTGTATAATAATCTATATATTTTTATAAGTTCTATTGCAAGCCTAACAAGCCTAAAATACATAATAAAAGCCTAAAATACATAAAATAATATTGTTGACAACTATAATATTATTTAAGATCATTATTAAGCAAAAGTAAGTCCCCAATTCCAAGCTTACCCCGGCCAGCTAAACCGGTATAGAGTGCTGATCTCTGACTCACTCATGGGTTGGTAAGTTAAAGCCTCAACTCGGGTTCATCTTCTAGAAATAATTACACCTTAGGCTACCCTGTCTGTAACCCAAATTGCTGTTGAGGGTCGCCGGCATACATGTATCAAAACAATGTATATGCTTATGCTAACATTTCCTGAAGATTCAACCACTGAGCAGGATAATTAAGTTAACCCCATTTTATTAATGAAATAAAAATTAAATATACTATTAGATGTTTCAAAAAGACAAACCAACCAGTACCTACTAGTACTATCATAAGGAACATCATCCTATACTTCCAGGGTCTTTTGGCTCTGCTACATCAACAGGAATTAGCGTTCGGTTTATGTTTTCTGTGTTAATCATAGGTATTACAATTTTTAATATATGATCCCAACAACAAAATCTTTACAATGATAATATTCATTTTACAGTCAGGTTTTACTTCCATTAGATTAAAAACTAAATAGTGAATCAGTTTTTTAAATGAACTTTTACCAAACACACACACAAGCTCCTGCACATACACACACTTTAATGAGCAAGTATTTGGACTGTGACAGTTATTGCTTGTTGGAATGTCTCAGACTAACCAGCATATACAATCAGTATTCACTTTAGCATTTTTGAACAACTAGCCCGAATCTTTATGCATTAATAGAACATATTAAAATACCCACTAGCCAAAGCTGCCCGATTATATGAATCTGGAAATTTTAAAAGCCCAAATTTATCACAAGCCCCGGGCTGCCGGGCTAGGGGTAAGCGTCAAGACTGGAAAAGCAATAACAATTCTTCAAATATTGATACTTGTCTTGATTTGAACAAATCTGCCATAACGGGTAGTTAATGGGGATAGCCCAACACACAACCAATTTAGGATGACTGTGATGCAGGTGAAAGTTTCACCCATATGGATATTAAGCCAATGGACATTTGACCAGGGACACTTATTTTAATTCCAAGTAAATGTTTTCTTAGCAGTGTTAATAGTCATGTCAACACATCACATGTTAATATTAATGATTACATGACAACATTGGATGTGTAGCAACTTAAACCACCATCCATTTTATTATCTTTCTGAATGTGTTTGATATTTTTTAATGTAAGGGTATAAAGTAGACACACATCTGAAGTATCTTTATTTTATTTTTTAAAGAACATAGAGTTAATAAAATTCCAGGTAATCAAAGATAATAAGCTAATAACAAATTAAATACAAAATCATACCATATAAGTTATATCTGCAAATTATTGGGAAATTATAATTGCATCAATACAGAACTGTATGCAGACGCACTGCAGTAGATGATCGAGTACCACCCCCCCCCCCGACCTCACTAAATCCACCCAGAGTTGTCTCCCTTAAAATAATGTCGAAAAGGTCAATAAAAAGTATATATTATAATCGATATTTTACATGACTCACCCAGTCCTCTTAGCCGAAAAGATCCGTAAAACAAACTAGTGTATTTGTGTCGTACGAACGAATCTGCACTAAAACTAGATTTAGATTCACTTCGTAAATCGAATCTTGTGTGTCGTCAGTTGTCAAAACGAAACTACGGTATATATTCAAATGCATTATTTTTCTCTTTCCGGGATATTGTTGTAGTATGTTGATGCTGCATTAACAAATATAAGTGTATATGAAGTGAAAACACCAAAAATAAACAACGGTTGCGATAGACACCTATAAACTGTAATATTCCTATAATATCACTTTAACATACTAACGTATGAACATTTCAAAATCTGTCATAGCTTATTAAAAAAGTAAAACATATCAGCTTATATAAAATTTATAACAATTAAATAGAAATTAGAATACAAATAATTAACAAAAACAAAACATGAACGCTGAAAAAGAGCTCTACAAAGACTACATAGACATTTCACAAATGTCACGAAAAACCACTTAAATGTTCACTCGATCTTAACAGAATAAATACATCAGGAAGAATTATATTCATAGAAGAATTTCCATATCAAAAATGTTAGAAAACCATTTTAAAACAGCCGATATCTGTTGATATTCGCCCCTTTCGCGAATATAGTAATATACGCTCTTTAGTCGTACCGAGCACATATCAGTGAAAGGGGGAAAAATTACATATCTTTAGGGTATGGGTAACCTATGGTCTTTAAAAATCGATTAGGAATTTATAAAAGGTATTTCTTGTGTTAGGTTTAAGAAATAATGTCTCAAAATATTGTAAAAAAAACATTGAAACTAGCGACAGCTTCCTTGCAAGGATATTTTGGAGTGGGGCGAGTCGTTATGGGGCGAGTCGTTAAGGGGGCGAGTCGTTACATTACCTATTGTGGTAAATTTACTGGTGTGTAACCGGAACAGTACGGCAGAGACTAATCGATTGACCGGAACCGAATGCAAATAATCGTTAGTCATACTGTAGCTTTACATCTGGACGGACGTCTACTTTTGTATCTGTGTTAATCTTGTGTGTTTGTGTGTCTACGTTCCTGGCCTGAGGGATCCGGGAACAGATACAGCTTTATTTCAGGTAAGTACTACCAGTATTTACTTCACTGGCGCTGCGAGCAATAATTTTTGCAATTTTCGCAGTTCCAAAAATTGAACCTTTGCGGGAACATACCCGCCATTGTGGTTTGATTTTCTGCTGTAGTATGACTCATTTTGTTGTCAAGATTGTGCAGAAACTGCACAATAGTGACATTTAATTTTGCATTTAATGAAAGTGCAACAATATTTTGATATTTGTGATATTTTTTGCGATTGAGGCTTTCGCGGAAAAATTGTCCGCCATCTTGTTTTTGCACATGTCGTCAGTCATTATTGACGATTGCATTGTACATTTGTTCATTTATTCTATTAATTTTGTGAATTAAACTTTTAGTTCATTATTCTGGAATAGTTGCATGGTTTCAGAATAGTTTTTGGAATAAACTCAGGATTAAACAGTAAACGTACGTGTACTTTCATGCAATAGTGAAAGCCATCTTTGGTTAATCTGAAAGTTTGTAGATTTATTCTTTTGAGAAGTTATTTCATTAGAATTATTGATATTTCACTGGGAGTTTTTAAATTTCCCGGATTTAACAACCATCTATAAATAGCTCGGGATACCCCATTTTTCATTGGTTGTTGCCATGAGCTAACCGGAAACGGAAATCGTTCCATTGTTTACTTTCCGGTGATTGGAATTCTAGCAATTGAATCTAGTGTTCACTGATATTTAGTGTAACTAATAATTGTAATTAGTTGCGCTATTTGATATTAGAGTGCAATAGCAATTGCAGTTGAGTTCAACCTGTATTGTTTATTTTGTTTATTTTTTTGAAAAAAAAATACTTAGGAAATAAGGGCATTGTCATGTCATTGTAAGAATATTACAATTATTTTCAACTTGCTTTATTGCTTCATCACATAATAGTATCATTACTGATGTATGCATAGTTGAAACTGTAAATTTTCTGAGCGACAGGATATATTACACGCATATTTTGGTTTACCGTAAAGCTTTTCTACTTCCTAAAGAGCGCACCTGTAGCACTACCGTATTTACTCTAAAGCAATTAATAAATAATTAAGTAAAGTAAACCAAATACACTGAAAATATTTCAGTTTATTTTCAAGTTATTGATATGATTGTGATTTGAGATTTTGTCATGAATTGTTTCTACATTAGTTGTGTTCTAGCCTAGCCAGTGCACGAGTTCCTGCACCCGGAGGTATCTGGCCTTGAGGGTACAGAGCAGACGTGCGGTCGGGCAGTAGCAGTTATCAGAAGGACTTTCGGTTCTCCGGCATCGCTGGGGATCGTGCAGTCTTAGTGAGCAGAGGGATCATCGGTTCTCCGGCATCGCTGGGGATCGTGCATAACCTGCATCATACTTTACCGGCAGTGTCTGGTTGAGTGGAGGTTATAGGTATAAACCCAATCCATTTCCTTTAATAGTTGCCTATTATCCTGGAGTCATTAACACAATTGCATATCATTAAATACTATTTGTACTGTGTCTTGATCAATACTATAATATACGGTTATAATACCCGGCATTAAATACTGGGTGTTATATTTTGGATACATGAATTTTTGGTATTTATGGCCATTTGTTTTATTACATTTTTGTCCGTTTAATTCCATTTTTAGGAGAAAAAGATTTACTATTTAGTATTGTTGCGTGATTGAAACCTAGTCCCTTCAACAATTTAATATTATTACACTGGAGTCATTTAGATAACCACACTCTATTGAACATTATTTATACTTGACCCTATTAATAATCACAATCACTAAAGAACAAATACCCGGTACCAAATACTGGGTGTTACATTTTCTAGTATATGTTATTTGAGTTGTGATGGCCATTAATTTGTTTTATTACACTTGTGCTCATTTGCTCCCATTTTTGATTGGGTGGAGAAAGAGTATTTATTGATTGTATGGTGGGGTGTGAGTGTGATAAATATTGAAATTAAAGTTTTTGTGAGCCAGGAATAGTTAGATAAATACTTGTTTGTATTAGTTTTACATATCATTGCATTTAAATTGCAAATGTGTGTGTGGGGTGTACTTCATTTGAAATACTTGACTAAACTTGGACAGTAAACTGACATTGACGGACCATGGCTGAGAGAACTGTTGATTTAGGTTCAGCTTATTTTGAGGAAATGAAACCATTGCAACAAAATGTACAAAAACAAACACCATTTCCTCATCAGTACCCGTCAGCGCAACCAACTCAAGTACAGACACGACCAATTTCACAATCACAACAACCATTTCCTTACCAGTACCTATCTGTGCAACCAACTGGTCCGTACCCACAAATCCAACAGCCATACCCTGGACAACCATTGCAGTTCCCACCATGGCAGGAAGGACCGCCACAAAATGGGTCCCCATACAGGTGGTACCCTTATCCGCAGTGGTACCCGGCCCAAGGACAGTTACAGCCTTTCACTAATATGGAGGGGCACCAAGGGATCGGAATACAAGCTGGTGTAACAAACCATGGATTCGCACCGGCAGGTACAGATGTTCAACCGGCAGGCTCAAATGTACAAACAAATGTTCAACCGTCAGGCACAAGTGTACAACTTAATGTTTTACCTGCAGGTACAAATGTACAACCCAATGTTAAACCGGCAATTAAGGGCGTCATCGTTCCCGAACGAGAGGAAAATGCTGGTCGAACCCACCGACATGATGACAGACGACAAAGGTTGACCCAACAACCAAAGACACTTGTGTATAGTGGAAAGGGTAGTTGGGAGTTGTTTAAAAGCAAGTTTAACCGCTATGTGGTGGTGAATGATTGGAGTGAAATGGAGAAGAAGGATTATTTGTGCTTGTGTCTCACTGACACGGCGAGGGATTACCATACACTTATTACCGATAAGACACCAAATATTACCTACAACGCAATCATGGAAAAATCAGAGAGGCGTTTTGGTTGCCAGGAACTCCCCGAAACAGCTGAGATTAAAGAGGGTGACCTCCCACTCGCAGAGAGCACGCCGAGAACAAAGGCAGTCCCTGAAGACAGTAACAAGTTCAGTAGTTTTTATTCGTCTGGCTATGTTACGGCTAACCAGTCTTTGGAAGTCAGCCCGGCCAGAGTACCTGTGAAGCAGCAGATTGATATACCTGTTCATTCACCCAACAATCAGACAAGGGCAGGTAATGTCACGTCTGGGGCCTCTGGTTCCAGCACTTCATCCATCTGCTCTGCGACAAACAAGGGCTCATTACGCACCAACATGAGTTTCAGTCACATGCAGGACAGCCTTTCATCTGATCTACACTCGGAGATGGATGAAGTTGAGATGGACCTGAACAACGTCTCCAAGAGGGACCTGATTGGCGTATACAAAGACTTGGTACAAGAACGAGATAAGTTAAAGTCGACGATGATTCAGTGTCAAGACCGCGCTTCCCGACATATCTCGGAGCTGAAAAATCAGATAGCCATGGAACAGCAGGCAAAGAGAGACCTGGTGGTGAGAGTCAACCAGGAAATAGAAGACAAAGTAGGGATAATAGAACTCTTGAAAGAGAGCAAAGAACAGCAGGCGGCTATGCTCACTGATAAAGCACGCGTTGACCAAGAATTAAGGGAGCTGCAAGCCCAGTTTCAAAAACTGCAGAGTTCCATCGAGAGTAAATTACAGCAGCAGGTACAACAGGCACGGGAGATGATAGAACAGTTAAAGAAAAACAGACAGATAGCTATTGCAGAGATGAAACAGCAAGTGCATGAGGAGATGGAGAGAAAAGATGGAGAAATCGTAGGGTCAAGGTCACAGACACAATCACTTGGTCACGAAAACATGCAGCTGAAGAAATGCATTGAACGGTTGGAGAAAGCTTCAACAAATCAGTTGGAGAAAGCCCGAGTAAATCAGTTGGCGAAAGCTCGTGCAATCTTCAAGCGTTTGAAAGCAGAGAAGTCAGAGGCCATTGCTAAGAGGAAGTCGAGACTGACGGAGAACAAAATGAAAGTGGAGAAGGAGAACCTGCAGAAGCAGGGCAATGACTTCCAGAACGAGAAAATAACCAACTGCAAACGAGACTGGCACAAAGTGACGAAAATTTCAGAAAGATGAATGAACAACACAACCACACAATTCTGGAGAGAAGTGAGTTGGATATGTTGGTCCATCAGATGCAGGTTGAGGCCGATAGACAGAAGGAGGAATACGAGAGACCGGTTAGTGAAGCTGGTCACATGTCAGATGCTAGTCTTGCCCAGTTGGCTGCGTACCATGAGAAATACGAAGCTGAGATCCTGATCCAGCATCAGACCACTTCGCAGAAGGCTGAAGAACATGCAGCAGACCCTCAGGAGGTAGTCAGTGGATACAAGGCTCAGATAAAGGCTGCTAGGGAAGACCAAGAGAGGTTCAGTGAGTCAGCCAGTCAGGCCACTGTGTTACAGAAGGCTCCAGAAAGGGGGACAAGCGCAGTTGGACAAACTCAACAGATCTAGTAAAGACCAGGCAAGGTTCAGTGTATCAGTCAGTCATGCCACTGAGTTACGGAAGGCTCTTGAAGAGGGACAAGTTCAGATGGACAAACGTATTATCACACTGAACACTCCCAGAGCAGACCTCTTTGTTAAAGAGAAAAAGCTGGAGCAAAGTGGCATGAAGTTCAGGACCAAGATGTTTAATCTTAGGGCAGGAGCAAGGAACGGCAATCCTGATGCTTTGTGCAGGAAAACCATCGTGGATGGTCGTCTAGAGTATCAACTTGGTTATGAGTTGGATGACGTAGATGATGTGGTCCCCCTGTCAAAATCATGGAAAGAAAGACATGAGAAGACACGTGAAGTATGGGATCCCGGTATAGTCAATACGAAGGAGGTTATATACAAGATGGGTGATCCGGTCAATATGCTGGATACTTCACACTAGAAAGCGAAATAATACCAACTATCCATGGGTGATCCGGTCAATATGCTGGATACTTCACACTAGAAAGCGAAATAATACCAACTATCCATGGGTGATCCGGTCAATATGCTGGATATCGCACACTAGAAAATGAAATAATACAAACTATCCATGGGTGATCCGGTCAATATGCTGGATACTTCACACTAGAAAGCGAAATAATACAAACTATCCATGGGTGATCCGGTCAATATGCTGGATATCGCACACTAGAAAGTGAAATAATACCAACTATCGGTTAAATGGAACGGACCGGGGATGGTGACACGGCTAATAATTATCTTCTTATCTATACATGCTGATGCATACTTACAGAATTCACACTTTTGCCGTCTTTCACGCTCTGCATTGTTAAATGATCGCAATCAGTCAACAATGTGACGGATATCAAAAACATTAAATACATGTCACTTAAATGTCACACACATAGAACAAGAAACGGAAAATAAACTCTGTTGTATCTTAATATTATTTTATTTAGTTATTTTCTTGCATAAGAATGTGGTCAAAACAAGGAAGCGTGATCGTTTGAAAATCTGTCAGGTAACTTATCTCCCAAGTCAGGAAATTGACCGACCGACTGGACACTTAGCTGTTGACAGTGATGTAACCTATTGTGTGTGTAGACAGCCAGATGACGGTTTTATGATCGAGTGATGTGGGTGTGATGAGTGGTTTCACGGGAGATGTGTGAATGTGAGTGAGGAAGAAGGTGTGAGAATAAAGAAGTATAAGTGTCCGAATTGTTGTAAGACGTAACTCGCTCATGTGCTTGAAAATTTAGTTTTATAATGGTTATAGGTTTTAGCATGTCTGAATCCGGCTCTGTTGCTGGAGAATATAAAAAGTGTGTCAATTAGCTAGTAGATAATTTTGTTAGACAGTACATTTAAGTTTATGATATGCACTTGTAAAATAACATGTTTTAAAATACCATGTATTCTTCCTTTAGTTGATTTGTGTGAAGTATTGTCTTAACTATGACTACTGTATCAAGATCATAATGTTTAATCTGTTGATAAAAGGAATATTTGGAGTAAATGCTTTTATACTATTTCGAAATAACTTGTTAATATTAAATGTGATTAGGAGAACTCTTAAGAATTATTATAAGTTACAGAAATTATGATTGGCTTTATACAACAAATTGTTTATTATTAATCTTCATTATACTTTGTACAACTTTGGCACATGCTGAATTATATAGCAATTGTTCATACTTTGTGTACACCTTTTAACCATTTCAGTAATAATGGATTTCTGATAGATTACCCAGTCTTGAAATTATTTCACATATTTTCAAGGAAGTACTGGTACCATTTGACTTGATAATATATTAATGTTGATGTTTAGTGGATTATATATGTTCTCCATTATTGCACAATGTAACACGAAAAGTGGTTTTAATTATAATATACATGTAATGTAAAATCTGTAGTTGAAGAAGTATGTTAAGAATTCAGAGTTTTATAGCCTTTAATGCTCCTTGATCTATTATGGAATATTATAACAAAGCCATTGTTACATTAGAAACTGATCTGACTACTGAATATGCACTAATTAATGTCAGTTAAAACATGCTTTCTTCATTGCTTGATTGATTTCTAATAAGCCACATGCAAGTTACATGCACGTGTGTTTTAATTGCTGATGTTTGCTAAGATATTTTGATTTGTTTCTTATTATGCTGTGGTGTGTTTTCTCATTTTAATGGGTACTGGGTACTCCAGAAATTAATCTTGGGCAATACAATTAGGATGCAAATTTTCCCAATTCAAGAATAAAAATGTCCAACTCGACACAATAAAATAGTTGGATGTATTGAATTTTACAGTTTTGATCATGTTTCAGGGCAATTTTGTAAAACATACTTCAAAACCACATATGGTTCTTAAGGCACTTTGGTTCCATGTTTAACTAGTACCAGTACTATTCTGAAAGGCTGAGAAAAGACACTAATTCTTTTGGAAATGTACACAGATACATGTCTGTCTGTAAATTGTATAGACACGAGATTCTTGATGTACAACTTCATTCGGCACACGGGCTGAGTGTTGTTTAAATATTATTTGATTAAAAACAATATGAATCTGGCAATAAGATCTAAAATAAGCATTATCACAGAAAAGACACTAGTGATGTTCGTACGTTTAACACTCCGGATTTATCTGGAGGCTACATAATTTTTATATAACGACTTAACGTACAGTTATATATGTTCAGGATAATTACTCCGGTGAAAGGCTGGAGGTATCAATCCCACCATTTGTCTGTTTAAGCATGCATTTGTCTTGCTTCAGGTGTTAGAAATCAAGATTCTTAAAACTACCCTGTGCGGCTGCTGAGAATGTCATCTTTTCCAAGCTTGAGGTTTAATGCAAGCTGAAAGTGACCGGAGACCGCTGGTTACGACATGACTTTTCAACAGGGTTTATCCGACATAATTGTGTTCATGTTCTCCAGTTACATCCGAAGCAATTGGAGGACAAAAATTCCTTCATACGTTGTTATCCCTATTTGTACTCACAATATGGGTTCAAAACCAAAGATGAAGGGAAGAGGAGGAGAAATAGCATGGGGTCATTAGGAAGAATGGCGTCCGGCGAAAGCTGGAAGTTGAGAAGCCTCCTATAGGTAGTCATGTACCATGGCCAGCTGGACGACTGAGTACTTTCTCGGGTCTAATGTTCGGCTTGGTACCCTGCTGGACTTTGCCCATAAGCATGACTTAGGAATCAACGCGGAGGTGTCTCTATCTGAAGTAGATAGACAGTGGTTGTCCGAGTTCGCCCGTCAATCAGGATGGCCGGAAGTGGACTTCGACATTCAACGTCTGAACTCGCAGGCTCTTCTTGCCCATTGGCGTGTCCTTGTCGGTCTACTGAACACATTCCAAGGGATCGACAGGTTTACTTCTTCAACCTGGACAATCAGCGTACCTCTAGTACCGTCCCGGCTGTGGCTGGGTTACATGTTCAAATCCCTGACGTGGAGCATCCAAGTACCCCGACACCCCCGGTTGTGGCAGTGACGGAACCTGCAGGAAGTGGAACGGCTCATGCTGTTTCTAATGTACGGAACATGTCTGTTAGGGAGTATCTGGCAGTATCCGGACAGGCAAACCTTTCGTTGGCTAGGGGGAACACATCCCAGGCATCAGGGCGACCAGTAACGACCAGGATTTCGGCCTTCGATTCTCATTTTCACCTGGACCAGTCTCTAGTGAAATTGGTTATGCCGTATTACTCAGATATCCGGACCATTCTGGATGCAGATGTAGGGATCAGACCCCAAGTTGAAGTGGATGTGGTAGGAGGTGTCCTGATCTATTGTGACCCCGAACCGAACCAGCAGATACTTGGGGGCTACAGGAGGAAGTTCTGACAAGGATACTAGAGTTGTCATCCCCTTGTCAACCAATCATCCTTCATATCCGGGATGGGGAGGATCGGCAGTCCGGAGTGCTCTATCTGGAATGTCTTGAATTATTAAAGCCCAATGTTGCTCGGACGCAGAAAGTGGTGCTGCATTGTTTCACCGGTGCGCAAGAGGTAGTGGTCAGCTGGTGTAAGGCATTCCCTAATTGTTTCTTTAGTTATTCAGGACAAGCCCGGCTTTTCACTGAGGCGCAGAAACAAGCTGTCCGGAGGGTCCCGGCGAACAGGCTGTTGATTGAAACTGACTCGCCATACTTTCGACCAGCTGGGGCGCGGATGTGCACTCCATCCTTTTAGGGGACGTCGCCAACGTGATTGCGTCATATAGGGAAAGTGAGGTTCGGGATGTGTGTCAGCTCACTTTGAGGAATTAAACTCAACTGTTTGGGCTATGAATAGCATAATGTAATATGACATTTGTGTGGCCAATTATTGAATTTTGAATATGGAGTTTTAATGTTTAGGACACTAATTGTAACAGAAAGGAAACACAACTGAAGTGTATAGACAATGAATGGAAGTGAAAGTTTGGAAAAACTCCGTTGTTAATTATAAGTTTAAAGAAAAACTATATGCTGGGCACCATTTACTCCTCTAGTCTGTTCTAGTGAACAATTAATGGAGCATTGCAGAATTGAATACAAAATAAAGTATCACTAGGGCCCGGAACTTTAGTGTAGGCCAAATTCTTGATGAAGTAACAAGTTACCAAGACTGAAAAAGGACTCTATGTCTCTTTCCCGTTGGATAAAATGGGGAGGAGTGTGGTAAATTTACTGGTGTGTAACCGGAACAGTACGGCAGAGACTAATCGATTGACCGGAACCGAATGCAAATAATCGTTAGTCATACTGTAGCTTTACATCTGGACGGACGTCTACTTTTGTATCTGTGTTAATCTTGTGTGTTTGTGTGTCTACGTTCCTGGCCTGAGGGATCCGGGAACAGATACAGCTTTATTTCAGGTAAGTACTACCAGTATTTACTTCACTATTTTGGATCTCCAAAAAGGAGGTTTTTGCGAAAGTCAATATTTCACGCTGCAGAAACAGAACAGAACTTTGAAGGTAAATTGTGAAAAATCTAAAGACTTCTAGGTAAATAAGCACAGCACATGGTTGAAATAAATGAGTAATGTAGCCAAAACTAGAATTGCATTCTGTTTGAATGTACTTTGCATGCCATGAAATGGGTAAAATTTCTCAATTTTTCATTAAAAAGTAGGTGGGTGGGGGAAAGGGTGTCAGACAATTCACCCCCAAGACAATTCATCCCCTGGACAATTCACTCCAGAATTTGATTTCCTTGGACAATACACCCACAAGACAATTCACTGCCATATTTTTTATATGATATTGTATTGTCATTTGCTTTTGTCATATTTTAAAATAAGTTGTGAACAGATGTTTGGGGTTATAATTTTGACTTTGTTGCACAATTTTGATGTGAAGATAATAAATGTAGTATGTAAATGAAAGATGAAATAGTGTTTTTTGTCAAATGCAATCCAACCAATGTTTTTTTTTTATAAACTGTGTTACAACATATAAAATTGAAACAAATTAAGTATTTTGTATTTATAATATTTGTGCATTGGATTTAAATAACAGTCTGCGAAATAAGCGCATGCCAGTTGGCCTGGGCGTGTAAATTATAGCTCGGGCCTATTAAAATTGCCATATTGAACGCCCGTCGCAGGCTTCCTGAAAAGTTCCAAACAGTGCCTGTCAACCGGACAGGCTGATGGAAAAGTAAGCCTGTCCGGACAAAAAATCACCTGACCGAACAGCGTGAGTTTATACACTACGCGACCCGTGATTTTTGCCTTATTCACGGAGTCAAGGCGGACAGTTTGCTTTTTTAGTGGAAAATCACCGCGATTTCACGTTATTCGTCACTTCCTCGTCGCACGAGAGCAAGATAATCTCCGCGCTGGTTCCCCTCAATTTTGCGGTGATTCGCCGTGATCGCAGTGGATATCGGTGAAATCGATGATTCGCCAATTCATGCATATAAACCGAATAGTATCGATAACTGTATACATACATGTACATAACGCTTTTTTAATGTTCACAATTATCAAATAATCCAATATGATTGCATCATCACTTACGAAAAAATAATCTTAAACATTTATGTCGGTAAATATGTTTGAGAATTTCATTAACACGACCATATGACTACACCATTTTTCAGAAGTGGAAAGAGTACAGTGCATTATGTGGAACACAGCTTTCATTAAACGAGCGTATTTAAATTTAGATTGAATGCAATACGATCTTACAAAAAAACGTTTTATTGCGTCATACGCCTTCATGTAAAAAACGTTTTCCTCCTGGAAATTGTGCTATTAATGCATAATATTATCAAAACATTTTTTCGATATCAAAACATTTTTTCGACACGTAAAGCGTTGTAACAAATTAATATACAATACACAACAAATAAACCATAAGTATAAATGTTCCGTTAAATTCCCAAAAGAGAATAATAATTTATAATCGGAGACACATTTCCGATGTTTTAATGTTAACACGATGTTTACAAATGCTTCCAATATAGTCATCATGTATATGTCCCGACAAAAGAGCGCGACAATTATGCGGCAATGTACAAGGACAAGGTATACGAGTGGGCAAGTTTTGATTTTTAGCTCCACTGGCCAGAGGCCAGCGGGGTTTATGTCATGGTCCTGTGTCCGTCGTGCGTGCGTCCGTGCGTGAGTGCGTTAACTTTTCCTTAAAATATCTTCTCCTAAACTACTGGTCCAATTCTGATGAAATTTCACAGGAGTGTTTCTGAGGTGAACTTCTTTCAAATTTGTTCAAATTATGCCCCATGGGGTAAAATTTGACCCTGCCCTGGGGGTCACAAAAATGAAAATTTGCTTATATAAGGCCTATTTTGTGAAAATTTTCAAAATCTTCTCTTCCATAATCATTGGGCCTAGGGCTATCAAATTTGGTATGTAGAGACATCTAATAGTCCTCTACCGAATTTCTTCAAATTATGCCCCTGGGGTCAAATTTGACCCTGCCCCGGGGGTCACAAAATTGAACATATGCTTATATAAGGCCTATTTTGTGAAAACTTTCAAAATCTTCTCGCCCATAACCATTGGGCCTAGGGCTATCAAATATGTTATGTAGAGACATATTATAGTATTCTACCAAATTTCTTCAAATTATGCCCCTGGGGTCAAATATGACCCTGCCCCTGGGGTCACACAATTGAACATATGCTTATATAAGGCCTATTTTGTGAAAACTTTCAAAATCTTCTTGTCCATAACCATTGGGCCGAGGTCTATCAAATTTTGTATGTAGAAACATCTAATAATCCTCTACCAATTTTCTTTAAATTATGCCCCTGGGGTCAAATTTGACCCTGCCCTGGGGGTCACAAAATTGAACATATACTTATATAAGGCCTATTTTGTGAAAACTTTCAAAATCATTCGTCCATAACCATTGGGCCTAGGGCTATCAAATTTGGTATGTAGAGACATCTAATAGTCCTCTACCAAATTTATTCAAATTATGCCGCTGGGGTCAAATTTGACCCTGCTCCTAGGGTCACAAAATTGAACATATGCTTCTATAAGGCCTATTTTGTGAAAACTTTCAAAATCTCCTTATCCATAACCATTAGGCCTAGGGCTATCAAATTCATTATGTAGAGACATCTAATAGTCCTCTACCAAATTTTTTCAAATTATGCCCCTAGGGTCAAATTTGACCCTGCCCCGGGGGTCACAAAATTGAACATATGCTTATATAAGGCCTATTTTTTGAAATCTTTCAAAAACTTCTTGTCCATAACCATTGGGCCTAGGGCTATCAAATGTGGTATGTAGAGACATCTTATAGTCCTCTACAAAATTTATTCAAATTATACCCCTGGGGTCAAATTTGACCATGCCCCAGGGGTCACAAAATTGAACATATGCTTATATAAGGCCTATTTGAGGAAACTTTTAAAATCTTCTCGTCCACAACCATATAGCCTAGGGCTACCAAACTTGGCATGTAGTGACATCTTATAGACCTCTACCAAGTTTTTTTCAAATTATGCCCCTGTGGTCAAGATTGACCCTGCCCCAAGGGTCACAATATTGAACATATGCTTATATAAGGCCTATTTTGTGAAAACTTTTAGAAATCATCTTGTCCATAGTTCTTTTCTTAGTTTGTTCAAATTATGCTCTTGGGTCAATTTTTAAACTGCCCCGGGGGTCACAAAATTGAACATATACTTATAAAGGTCTTATTTTTTGAAAACTTTCACAATCTTCTTGTCCATTAACATTGGGGGTAGGGCTACCAAATTTGGTATGTAGTATTATAGACCTCTACCAAGTTTGTTAAAATTATGCTCCTTCGGTTAAATTTGACCCTGCCCTGAGGGTCACAAAATTGAACATATGCTTATATAAGGCCAATTGTGGGAAAACTTGCCAAAATCTTCTAGTTTATAACCGTATGGTATAGGGCTACCAAGTTTGGTATGTAGTGACATGTAATAGTTCTCTTCTTAGTTTGTTCAAATTATGCCCCGGGGGTCACAAAATTGAATATATGCTTACAAAGGGCTTATTTTGTGAAAACTTTAAAAACTTATTTTCCATAACCATTGGGTCTAGGGCTACCAAATTTGGTATGTAGTGACATCTTATAGTTTTCTACCAAGTTTGTTCAAATTATGCCCCTGGGGTCAAATTTGACCCTGCCCCGAGGGTCACAAAATTGAACATATGCTTATATAAGGCCTATTTTGTGAAAATTTTAGAAATCATCTTGTCCATAAATATTGGGCCAAGGGCTACCAACTTTGGTATGTAGTGAAATCGTATAGTTATCTACCAAGATTGTTCAAATTATGCCCCTAGGATCAAATTTGACCCTGCCCCAGGGGATCAAATAATGGAACATATGCTTATATAAGGCCTATTTTGCGAAAACTTCAAAAATCTTTCTGGCCATAACCATCCAGCTTAGGGCCATGAAATTTGGTATGTAGTGACATCTTATAGTCCTCTACCAAATTTGTTCAAATTTTATCCCTGGGGTTAAATTTGAACCTGCCCCGGGGGTCACAAAATTGAACATATGCTTATATATTGCCTATTTTGTGAAAACTTTTAAAATCTTCTTGTCCATAACCATTAGGTCTAGGGCTACACAATTTGGTTTGTTGTGACGTTGTATAGTCCTCCACTTAGTTTGTTCAAATTATGCCCTAGGAGTCAAAATTGACCCTGCCCTGGGGGCCACAAAATCGATTATATGCTTATATAGTGCCTATTTTGTGAAAACTTTAAAAATCTCTTGTCCTTAACCAAAAGGCATTGGGCTACCAACTTTGGTATGTTGTGACATCTAACAGTTTTTACCAAGTTTGTTCAAATAAAACCCCTGGGATCAAATTTGACCCTGCCCGGGAGGTCACAAAACTGAACATACGCTAATATGGGGCCTATTTTGTGAAAATTTTTAAAATTTTCTTGTCCATAACCACTGGGCATAGGGCTACCAAATTTGGTATGTAGTGACCTCTAATAAATCTCTACCAAATTTGTTCAAATAATGCCTCTGCGGTCAACTTTGACCCTGCCCTGGGGGTCACAAAATTGAATAAACGCTTATAAAGCGCCTATTTTGTGAAATCTTTAAAAATCTTCTTGTTGAAAACCATTCAGACTATGGATACCAAATTTGGTATGCAGTAACATCTTATAGTCCTCTACCAAGTTTGTTCAAATTATGCCCTTTGGGTCAAATTTGACCCTGACCCGCGGGTCACAAAATTGAACATTAAATACGCTTTTTGTGAAAACTTTTAAAATATTCTTGCCCTTAACTTTAGGACCTAGGGCTACCATATTGTGTATGTACATGTAGTGAGATATAGTAGTCCTGTACAAAGTTTGCTCAAATTATGCCCCTTGGGTTAAATTTGACCAAGCCCAGGGGGTCACAAAAGTGTACATGTGCTTAAATAGGGCCTATATTTATTTAAGTATTTGCACATGCAGAAAATATATATTGTAGCCTTTTTTCAGCAGTGGAGCGATACAGGGCCATCATGGCCCTCTTGCTTTGTCTAGATACACTGTATTTATGAAGTATCATGGCTATTGCTTTTAACTTTTAATTATTTCTTAATATCATTGTGTACTGTACCTGGCAAGTGAAATTTGACCTTCACCTTTGAACGACATTGACTAGTAAGATCAAATTATTAAATTTTGCTAATTTTGCCATTACTTTTTTTTATTTATTATCAGATTTGATTGACACTATGACAAACCAACACTTACCTGATATACCAAAATGGACTCTACCCAAACAATCCCCCACGCCCCACCTCATAATCCCCCCTCGCAATTTTTCTTCTATTTTTTATTGTTATCATTCTTTGAAAATCGATTGGAATAGCAAGTCTATACTTAGGGCCTGGTCGCAGTAAATTTCTTAGGTTTTGCATTTCAACAAAATTAAGATCCCCAGTAATAACATGACCGACTCGACTATAATTATATTTTGAACTAGAACAATCACATGATATAAGATGTGTTTTGTCTGGCCATTTGGAGATATTTTAATTGTCTAAATTGAAAATGTGTATCACCAATTATTGACACATTTATTTTAATTTTGTGTTTGCATCCTGCAAGCAATTGTTTTATTATTCATTTAACAATGTATCGCTCAGGCAGTATGAAGTATGTCTTTTGCCAAAAGACCATTTTATGCATTAACAACGACATAAATACTAAATTATTTTTTTACCAACGATCATTTTACAACAGCAATGTCCACTGATTAATGTGATTGGACACATCCAGGAGCATGCCTACATTTGGTTTGACTGTACACACCATGGGAGCGAAGGGCACAGTTTTGAAAACATGCGAATAAAACATGTTTAATTGGAACGTAGTAGATGCATGGTTGAGAGAATTAAATTAATAATATATCTAAAATTTATTGTTTAAGACGTACGGCAATACACATGTATGAGTTTTATTACAATTTGTTTGGTTATTTAATGTGCTTCTTTATAAATCAACTGTATTGATGAGTTTGTAACTTTCAATATGAATTGTAATATGGTATATATATATATATATATATGTATATATATATATATATATATATATATATATATACATGTGAAACAAGACTATAAGAGTGAATGAGTGTTTTCTTCATTCATAGAAAACAATCCTATTAATGAGATACGGGACAAGTCAATTACAGGTTTGAAACCATTTTCGTTGGGATCAGATCAAAAACTTCAAACTCTTAAATCAGTCCTCATTCCTTCAAATCAGCTGTTAAGTACTAAATGATTCCATATTTATGATCTTTCTACGTGAGGGAACTAGAGTTTACATTGATGTTGACTATGAAAACAGCAAAACAGATCAACATTTATAATCATCTTCTTAAAAGAAGTTTATGTAAATATTGCCAAGTATATTGTGTTTATTTGTGTCGAGATTTATATGCTCTTGTATGTTTGTTTGGGCTCTGGAGGCCAGTTTATTGATGTTTCAAGTGTCGAAGGCAAACATTTTGGAGATATTTTGAGTGTTTTCAGGATGCCTCAAAGACATTAATGTGTTCACTTATAGCATTGATTTATTGCGTGTGTGTGATGTTATGTGAAACTCCCTTTTATCAGACATGGGGCAGGTTGTAAAAGTTTTATTTTAGTCACATGAAGTGCTTGTAATATATTATTAAATTCAAATGTTCAAGGTTATAATATTTGTGTTTGATAAACTGATGTCTAGAATGCCAATATAATTCTCTTGGCTAGATAATTTAAATGTACCCAACGATAAACGGATGTAGTAATTTAACGAAACAATCTCCTGCATTACTCTTCATTAAACGTGACTTATAGTGTCACATGTTCTTGATTATATTTTGTGAAAATCCTTAATTAAGCAGACCAAAGATTAACAACAAATCCCTATTTTGCGTGATTTCTGATGGAAGATTGCTTTTTTCAGTATTAGGAAAATATTAAAGTTTAAGGTTGATGAAGAATTGGTGTAAAAGCAATTGTTAGGCAAGTTAATATTTATGTTATTTTCTAACTTAAAATGTATTAAACCAGTATATATCTCCCGAGATTGAAGAACAAAGTCCTATATAACGTTAAAGTCTGACGTGCCTAATCAAGTCCTACAGCAATACGTCGGACGTTCCCAATCTATGTTTTCCAATGTGGCATAGCATTCAAATGAATAATAGATGTCAGACTTCACCAAAGGAACTGTTTCCAGGCACAGCTTCACAACACCGCAAAAGGGGGTTCGTGCTAAAGGTGATAACCCTTTTGTGAGTTGAACAAAACAACCGTCTGCATGATCTTTATCAACGTCTGCTCTACTTCAGAGTATTAAACCACATTCATTTTTGGCTCCACTGGCCAAATGCCAGCGGGGCTTATGTCATGGTCCTGTGTCTATCGTGTGTGTGTCAGTGCGTCCGTCCGTCCGTGCGTTACCTTTTTCTGTAAACATCTTCTTCTCCTAAACTACTGGTCCAATTCTGATGAAATTTCTCAGGAATGTTCATGTGGTGAACCTCTTTCAAATTTGTTCAAATTATGCCCCTGGGGCAAATTTGACCCTGCCCCGGGGTGAAAAAAATGAAAATTTGCTTATATAAGGCCAATTTTGTGCAAACTTTATAAATCTTCTTGTCCATAACCATTGGGCATAGGGCTACCAAATTTAGTATGTAGTGACATCTTATAGTCCTCTACAAAGTGTATTCAAATTATGCCCCTGGGGTTAAATTTGACCCTGCCCCGGGAAGTCAAAACATTGAACATTTGCTTATATATGGCCTATTTTGTGCAAACTTTAAAAATCTTCTTGTCCATAACCAATAAGTCTTGGGCTACCGTCTTTGCTATGTAGTGACATCTTATAGTCCTCTACCACGTTTGTTCAAATTACGCCCCTGAGGTCAAATTTGACCCTGCCCCGGGGGGTTAAAAAATTGAAAATTTGCTTATATAAGGCCTATTTTGTGCATACTTTAAAAATCTTCTTGTCCATAACCATTGGGCCTAGGGCTTCCAAATTTGCTATGTAGTGACATCTTATAGACCTCTACCAAGGTTGTTCAAATTATGCCCCTGGAGTCAAATTTGACCAATGCTCCGTGGGGTTAAAAAATTGAAAATTTGCTTATATAAGGCCTATTTTGTGCAAACTTTAAAAATCTTCTGGTCCATAACCATTGGACCTAGGGCTACCATATTTGCTTTGTAGTGACATCTTATAGTCCTCTACCACGTTTGTTCAAATTATGACCCTGGGGTCAAATTTGAAACTGCCCCGGGGGGTTAAAAAATTGCTAATATAAGGCCTATTTTGTGCATACTTTAAAAATATTCTTATCCATAACCATTGGGCCTAGGGCTACGAAATTCGCTATGTAGTGACATCTTATAGACCTCTACCAAGTTTATTCAAATAATGCCCCTGGGGTCAAATTTGACACTGCCCCGGGGGGTTAAAAAATGAAAATTTACTTAGAAAAGGCCCATTTTGTGCAAACTTTAAATATCTTCTTGTCCATAACCATTGGGCCTAGGGCTAACAATTAGTATATAGTGATTTCTTAAAGTCCTCTTCCAACTTTGTTCAAATTATGCCCCTGGGGTCAAATTTGCCCCTGTCCCGGGGGTAAAAAATTGAACATTTGCTTATATAAGGCCTATTTTGTGAAAACTTTAAAAATCTAACTGTCCATAACCATTGGGCTAAGGGCTACCAAATTTGGTATGTAGTGACATCTTATAGTCCTCTACCAAGTTTGTACAAATTATGCCCCTTGGGTCAAATGTGACCCTGCATCGGGGGTCAAAAAATTGAAAATTTGCTTATATAATGCCTATTTGTGAAAACTTTAAAAATGTTTACGTCCATAACAATTGAGCCTTGGGCTACCAAATTTGGTATGTAGTGACATCTTATAATCCTCTACCAAGTTTGTTCAAATTATTTCCCTCGGGTCAAAATTGACCCTGCAATGGGGGGGTCAAAAAATCGAAAATTTGCATATATAAAGCCCATTTTGTGCAAATTTAAAAATCTTCTGGTCCATAACCGTATGTCATAGAGCTACCAAATTTGGTATGTAATGACATCTTTAGTCTTCTACCAAGTATGTTCAAATTAAGCTCCTAGGATCAAATTTGACCGTTCCCCAGGGGTCACAAAATTGAACATATGCTTATATTGGGCCCATTTTGTGCAAACTATGAAAATCTTCTTGTCCATAACCATTGGGCTTATTTCTACCAAATTCGGTAGGTAGTGACATATAATAGTTCTCTACTTAGTTTGTTCAAATTATGCCCCTGGGAACAAATTTGACCTTGCCCCAGGGGTCACAAAATTGAACATATGCTTAAATAAGGCCTATTGCGTGCAAACTTTATAAATCTTCTTGTTCTTAATTATAGAGCCTGGGGCTACTCAATTTGGTATGTAGTGATATCTAATAGTCCTCTACCTAATTTGTTCAAATTATTCCCTGGGCTCAAATTTGACCCGGCCATGGGGGTCACAAAACTGAACATATGACGTTCACCAGTGGAGATTACTGCGGCCGTTTGGCTGTGACCAACAACAACACCAACATATTGTAAACATGATATAAAACCCTGTCATTTAGTGCCATTTTAGGTCAGATGGTGACTGCTTACAAAGGCATTGAAGTAAGAACATTTGTTGTGAATGGTTTTCTTACAAACTGAAGAAAGTCGGGTTTTATTTAAATATGTCGAAAGTGACCATATATCCGGATGAAAATATTTTGGATGACATGTTAATTTCATGTTTTTTTTGTAGTGTTTAAACCAGTTAAATAATATATTATTGACTTTAAAAACACAACTTTCATGAACATAATTATTTAAAGAAAAGTCAATATATGATACTTCACGGTAAACTCAAACTTTATATCCAAGAGAAGGTGTTGAAATTAATGAAGTGCAATGTTCTTAACTATCGTATATGCTGCTTTTTAATAACTAATGATTCATTGTTCCATGTGTGAATCGTGACTCATGAATTGTGAATATGATTGTCAATTGCTCAACAATCCATATATATTTCTGACCATTTTATAATTTTCTTAATATAAATTATGAATTGATCTTAGAAGTCAAATGTATTACTTAATTAAATACATTTATAAAAAAAGAAATAATATTTACATTATCATAATATTATCAGGCCTGTTGGTCTTAGGGATGTGTGGGTTGATGAGCAATTTCTCCTTTTATCACAATTATTTCTACCCTACCTGATCATTTCCTTCATATTCCATTTTAATTTAATTGACGTCTGCATCCTCTTTCAAATTGGGAAAGTCCAAAATGTGTCGTTTGGTAAAGGGTTAAGGCATTTTGATTCCTATGGGTCTTGTGAATTTGTTTTATATCAAATGCGTAGATTTGATCTTCAGCATCTTAAAATATGTGAAATAGAAAAAACGACAATATCTTTTGGAGAGATAAATGAACCTACGTTATAAGCAAAAGACCTGTGCAACAATCCCCGGTCTTTTAAGTCTGTTCAGTTAACACGGTAGTAACTTTTTCCATATATAAAAATGCTCACCCTTCCAACTTTAAACCCCAGTGGGACGAGGGATAGAAAGAAAAAGTCACATGCTTGAGTACATTTCAACCCATGCGCATTGCACGTTTTTTTCGCAAAGAAAAAACAGTGGAGTGATACAGGGCCATCATGGCCCTCTTGTTTATACAAACTGTGTAGCGCAGGGAACATTGAATTCTGTTGATTTCGGTTAAATATTTCTTTGGTATTTTAAAAACAGTTATATCGCCAACAATTTGATATTTCTTTTAAAGTCATTTCAAATCAAACACGCCGTATCCGTATCGTTACTGATAGAAGTAAAACATAATACCTTGACTTGTATAGTTTTTTTTGTTGTGAGAGACCATCTGAGTAAACGCCGAAAAATATATACAAACTTTTTTTTGTCAATGCCCTTTGATCCATTACCACACTTAATTGGCAGCGCCATCCTGATGTTTCTGTGATTGTCACATCTTTTCACAGTTTGAACACGTACAAAGAGTGCCACTTAGACACTAGATAAAACACTATCACCCGCTGGACAATACACAATAAAAAAATCATATGTTGAGGTTTTGAGCTCCACTGGCCAGAGGCCAGCGGGACTTATGTCATGGTCCTATGTCCGTCGTGCGTGCGTTCGTGCGTGCGTGCGTTAACTTTTCCTAACAACATCTTCTCCTAACCTACTGGTCCAATTCTGATGAAATTTCTCAGTAATTTTCCTGGGCTGAACCTCTTTAAAATGTGTTCAAATTATGCCCCTGGGGTCAAATTTGACCGTGCCTCTGGGGACACAAAAATAAATTTTTTCTTATATAAGACCTACTTCGTGAAAATAAAAAAAAAATCTTCTCGTCCGTAACCATTGGGCCTAGGGCTATCAAATTTGGTATGTAGAGACATCTAATAGTCCTCTACTATATTTGTTCAAATTATGCCCCTGGGGTCAAATTTGACCCTGCCCCAGGGGTCAAAAAAATGAAAATTTGCCTTAATAAGGCCTATTTTGTGAAAACTTTCAAAACTTCTCGTCCATAACCATTAGGCCTAGGGCTATCAAATTTGGTATGTAAAGACATCTAAGAGTACTCTACCAAATTTCTTCAAATTATGCCCCTGGGGTCAAATTTGATCCTGCCCCGGGGGTCACAAAATTGAACAAATGCTTATATAAGGCCTATTTTCTGAAAACTTTCAAAATCTCCCGGTCATAACCATTGGGCCTAGGGCTATCAAATTTGGTATGTAGAGACGTCTAATAGTTTGCTTCCAAATTTCTTCAAATTATGCCCCTGGGGTCAAATTTGACCCTGCCCCGGGGGTCACAAAATTGAACATATGCTTATATAAGGCCTATTTTGTGAAATTTTTTAATATTTTCTCGTCCATAACCATTTGGCTTTGTCTATCAAATTTGGTATGTAGAGATATCTAATAGTCATCTACCACATTTCTTCAAATTATGCACCTGGGGTCAAATTTGACCCTGCTCCGGGGTTCACACAATTGAACATATGCTTATATAAGGCCTATTTTGTGAAACCTTTCAAAATCATTTGTCCATAACCATTGGGCCTAGGGCTATCAAATTTGGTATGTCGAGACATCTAAGAGTCATCTACCAAATTTCTTCAAATTGTGCCCTTGGGGTCGAATTTGAACCTGCCCCGGGGGTCACAAAATTGAACAAATGCTTATATAAGGCCTATTTTTTTTAAAACTTTCAAAATCATTCGTCCATAACCAAGGGGCCTAGGGCTATCGAAATTGGTATGTAGAGACATCTTATAGTCCTCTACCAAATTTCTTCAAATTATGACTGGGGTCAAATTTGACCCTGCCCGTTGGTCACAAAATTGTACATATATGCTTATATAAGGCCTATTTTGTGAAAACTTTCAAAATCTTTTCGTCCAATACCATTGGGCCTAGGGCTAATAAATTTGGTATGTAGAGACATCTAATAGTCCTGTACCAAATTTTTTCAACTTATGCCCCTGGGGTCAAATTTGATCCTGCCCCGGTGGTCACAAAATTGAACATATGCTTTTAAAGGGTCTATTTTGTGAAAACTTTACAAATTCTTGTCCATAACCATTGGGCCTAGGGCTACCAAATTAAGTCTGTAGTGACATGTAATAATTCTCTTCTTAGTTTGTTCAAATTATGCCCCTGGGGTCAAATTTGTCCCTGCCCCGAGGGTCACAACATTGAACATATGCTTATATAAGGCCTATTGTGGGAAAACTTAAAAAAATCTTTTTCTCCATAATGGTATGGCATAGGGCTATCAAATTAGGTATGTAGTGACATGTAATATTTCTCTTCTTAGTTTGTTCAAATTATGCCCCTGGGGTCAAATTTGAAACTGCCCCGGGGGTCACAATATTGAATACATGCTTATAAAGGGCTTATTTTGTGAAAACTTTAAAATCTACTTGTCCATAACCATTGGGTCTAGGGCTACCAAATTTGGTATGTCGTGACATCTTATAGTCCTCTAACAAGTTTGTTCAAATTATGCCCCTGGGGTCAAATTTGACCCTGCCCTTGGGGTCACAAAGTTGAACATACGCTCATATAAGGCCTATTTTGTAAAGGTTTTAAAATCTCTTGTCCATAAACATTGGGCCTAGGGCTATCAAATTTGGTATGTAGTGAAATCTTATAGTTCTCTACTTTGTTCGTTCAATTATGCTCCTGGGGTCAAATTTGACCCTGCCCCGAGGATCACAAAATTGAACATATGCTTATATAAGGCCTGTTTTGTGAAAACTTTAAAAATATTTTGTCCATAACCATTGGGCCTAGGGCTATCAAATTTGGTATGTATGTGTGACATCTTATAGTCCTCTACCAAATTTGTTCACATTTTATCCCTGGGGTCAAATTTGAACCTGCCCCGGGGGTCACAAAATTGAACATATGCTTAGATAATTCCTATTTTGTGAAAACTTTAAAGAATTTCTTGTCCATAACCATTGGGCCTAGGGCTACACAATTTGGTTCAAATAATGCCCCGGGATTCAAATTTGACCCTGTCCTGGGGGCCACAAAATCAAGTATATGCTTGTATAGTGTCTATTTTGTAAAAACTTTAAACATCTTTCTGTCCTAACCATAAGGCATTGGACTACCAAATTTGGTATGTAGTGACATCTAATAGTTCTCAACCAAGTTTGTTCAAATTAGGACTCTGCCCGGGGGTCACAAAACTGAACATACCCTTATATGGGGCCTATTTTGTGAAAACTTTAAAATTTTCTTGTCCATAACCATTGGGCCTAGGGCTACCAAATTTGGTATGTAGTGACATCTTAGAAACCTCTACTAAATTTGTTCAAATAATGCCTCTTTGACCCTGCCCTGGGGGTCACAAAATTGAATAAACGCTTATAAAGCGCCTATTTTGTGAAATCTTTACAAATCTTCTTGTCAAAAAACATTCAGACAATGGCTACCCAATTTGGTATGCAGTAACATCTTATAGTCCTCTACCAATTTTGTTCAAATTATGCCCTTTGGGTCAAATTTGACCCTGATCTGCGGGTCACAAAATTGAACATTATATACGCTTTTATCTTGCTTATTTGTGAAAACTTAAAATATATTCTTGTCCTTAACTCTAGGACCTAGGGCTTGCATATTTTGAATGTACATGGTGTGAGATATAGTAGTTCTCTACAAAGTTTGCTCAAATTATGCCCCTGGGGTTATATTTGACTAAGCCCAGGGGTTCACAATAGTGTACATGTGCTTAAATAGGGCCTATAATTATTTAAGTATTTGCACATGCAGATAATATTTGTTACAGCCTTTTTTCAGCAGTGGAGCGATACAAGGCCATCATGGCCCTCTTGTTTTTGTTTTGGGCGTGAAAACCCAGAGAAATACATGTACATTATACATCATCATCAAATTTATTGAACTCTGCGAACAATACGTTCTACGTTAATATACTCGTGTTTTTTTCAGCAAAACAAATACAATGTTTAATTGCTTTAATATATAGGCAATGATGTAATAACAACATATTATATAACACGATGTCATAATAACATGTACTTTAAAATAGAACAGTAATGTATTTCCGATTTCCGGCTTATCAAGCATTGTGAATGTATGTATAACGCTCAGATAGTAACGTAAGTAACACGAGTTGTCCGCATTAAAGCCTGAAACAGAAAGTATAGCATAATTAAGTCCAAATAATTAGACGTAATCTACCGATTACATTTAACTAGAGCTGCAACGATTCGATCCGATTCATCGAAAATCGATTCGAAATGCTGCGATTCGATTATGATACCAAACCTACCAAATTCGATTCGATTCTTTAACATATATACATATAATATATATATATATATATATATATATATATAAATATATATATATATATATATATATATATATATATATATATATATATACTCATACTGGGTTAACTATAGGGTCTGTGATATATTTCCGGAGTGTTGGGTACTTCCCTTTCCCATGCTAGTATCCAACTGAAAAATAGCGTGTTTTATGCGAATTACCTTCAACAACCTATATATAACTCGAAACTTAATATATCTAGTTATTTCTGCAGACAAATAACATATACATTTTTTTACTTTAAACCTCGTATCTGGGTCCCCATGACCCAATTATTTTTTTATATATGTATACTCTGTGATACTTGATACCGACATACCGGGTCCCTGAGATAGTGTCACTTGAAATACGAAACATTGTTTGCTAAAAAATGAGTTGGCCTTGAGCATAGTTATATCTTGCGACACTCGCATTAGAATTGTGGTTAAGATCTTCTCGACCTCAAACTTTATATATTAAATCCTCACGATCAGATGTGTTTGTATTTGTGTGGCCTATGCATGAATCGCTCTGCATGGTTTCCTTGCATTATACATTTAATAACATTTTGAGTCGAATTCATTTTACAGAGGGAATGACACAATGGTGAACTAAATATGTGTTTAATGTTATTTTAATATTTTTTTGAATTTTTGCATTATTTGACTACGTATCGTGTTATTTTCTCCTGTTGCGTGATTTTGTAGTCGCCGGAACTTTTAAAAGCACAATGTCCTTGGTTAAACAATTGAGATAATGTAGGATAGAATCATCCTTGTAGAAATCATTGAATTATATAACAGTGGTGTCCGTGTGATGCAAGCAGCTATAATGAAACAGTTGTCGCTATAACAGTTTCATTGCAAAGATACGTAAAGGTAAAACAGTTGCGGATCGTTAATGGTAAATAGATATGACAACCAAAAACAAAACATTTATAGGATTATTAAATTGAAATGAAAAATAGAAGTCAAACGAATATTTAAACGTTATAACAATATGTATTTACTTATTGTGTTTAAACCTGACGTGATGTCACCCTGGCGTGACACGAGTATAAATGTTTTTTATGATAGCTTCGAAAAGGATTTCAAAGATAATGACTAAAACACGCAGCGATTCCTAGTACAAGAAGAGTACCGCTATTAAGACCACATTGAACACTGTAAATTGCAATTTTTCAAGATTGCATGGTCCCAAAGTATTGAATAAAGAACAAAATACCCTGTTAATTATGAAGTCCGACATGCTATTAAGACCAAGCTGAAAGTAGCGGAACTTTACTGTAGTTTTATGTGCCTTCGTGGAAAATGATCCAGTCATCGATATTCGGTCCACTTCCTCATGTCCAACAGAAAGATATTCATTTCGTGCTTTGAACTATTCTGAAGATTTTAGTCATAGTTATGTCATAAATATCGAATAGGGACTTGTAAAACCAGTTCTTTAACTTGCATTATTGCTTCGCAAGAATGGACCTGTAAAAATGCTTTCAAATTAGTTAAAAGGAAGGTATTTTGAAAAAAAATCTGATTTTGTCTTATAAACAAAAAAAAACAACATTGAATGTGATACATAACCCATCACAGTATCCAATAACAGACGGACGAAAAGATTTGAGTATAGCCTATACCACTTGCGACTGGGTATAATACATAAGAACCTCCAATAACTAAAGGCAGTGGCTAGTCGTACAGTCCCGTACGGCTAGACAAGAGGCTAACCGTACGGCCCCGTACGGCTAGACAATAGGCTAGCCTTACGGCGCTGTACGTATTATAGCCTTTCCTATTGAGATTGTCTAGCCGTACGGCTTATAAAGTATAGAATTGTCATTTAGTGCTGTTAATCAGTAATATGCAGCAAAGACAAATAAGCGCCCGAGCCGATTGTGACGAAGATATTTCGTACATATTTTCCTAAAATAAGGCTTGTATTCCACCAATCCGCATCCGCATCCGTATCCGCGTCAGTATCCGCAAAATCGTTATACGGACGCTATATTCCATTTATCCGCAAACGGATGCGGACGAGATACGGACGGCATTTAGCACGATGAGAGTAGCTGTCATCTAAAAAATAAACTGAAAATCTATCGAATTCGTGAAAAAATACCCGGAATTATACAACCAACGCAGTTCTGCATATCGTGACTCTGATTATACTTTAAAGTTTAAATGTATGGAAAATCATAGCCAAGGCACTAAAAGAAGATGTTTCAGGTATTTACCATTTGTATCCTTTTACGGACAGAACGATGATTTGTACCTTATATCTACTTAAATTCACGCTTAGCAGCTTGTCCTTCATTATAATTATCTCAATAATTATAATTTTTAGTTTTATCCATATACAAAAATAAAGATACGTTCGACGTATGCGGATAAATGGAATATAGCGTCCGTATATTTTGCGGATACGGATACATTTACAGATAGATGGAATAGTAGCCCAAGAATGCTCACTTGAGCGTTCTATTGCGGACGCCTATTCGCGTGCGGATACGGATGAATGGAATAAGTGCAGTGCATTTCTACTTGTTTTATTTTTTGCGGATGCGGATATGCGGTTGCGGACAGATGGAATAGTAGCCTATAACTGAAGCATTCGTATTTTTAGTTAGTGTTCGTGTGGCGAATAAATGGTTGCAGGAATTTATCAAAGCGCTGACGTCACTGTAGGTGTTCGTTGTTGTATAAGTTTAGACGCAACTCAGTTTAAAAAATTATGTTATAGCTTTTTATATTGCAAGTTTTGAATGGACACAATCCATTCAAAATTATAAAGAGTGTGTCTTAAAGCACAGGTTCAGATGTTTTTTTTTTAAATCATTAATAAAAAATAAATTTTTAGCTTCGTTTTGGGAAAACAGGGCTAAATGCTTATGCATACATTGTCATCCCAGTACAAGAGACCCTTTAAACATTATAAAATAAGACATGTCGTCCTTGTTTAGCGTGTTTGCATTGCACAAGCTTATCAGTATGCACAGGCTTATCTTATTTGACATGCATTAAGCCCTGTTTTCTCTGAAAGCAGCCAGTATGTGCAGATTTTCAATGATAAACACTAGACTGGCCAATATCGTCTTACAAGCTGTTAAACTCTATTACTCATATACACCAACTGCAGTGCACCAGTGAGTTGTGGACTATAAACAGGCAAATGTGGTGGTTATCTTTCCTAGCAGACGCTAGTAGAATGTGTAGTCTGCTGCAACGGACAGTGGTTGTCTTTCCATGTCATAGTTAAAGGGATCTTTTCACGGTTTGGTAAATTGACAAAATTGAAAATAGTTGTTTCAGATTCGCAAATTTTCGTTTTAGTTATGATATTTGTGAGGAATCAGTATTACTGAACATTAACCATGGTCTAATATAGCCATTATATGCATCTTTTCACGATTTAAAAACCTAAAAATTATAGAGCGTTGCAACGCGAAACGATTGAATAATTTGGAGAGTTCTGTTGTTATCGTTTAAATTTGTGAAACTACGAAGATTGCTTATATCAGGTATAGAATACACCTCTCATGTATGCTTGGCAGGATAGCTCATTAGGCTAAAGCGTTTTTTACTCCAGGATTCCGGGGGTCACTGGTTCGAGCCCTTGTACGGGCTACTTTTTTCCATTTTTAAATTTTATTTTTGATTTTTTTTCTGGAGCGTTAAAAATCCAATGTTTACATTCATCAATATAAAGCATCTAATGACAAACTTCAAAACATGTCAAATCTGTGAAAAGGCCCCTTTAAGGCTTCTACGCACATACCGATTTGCAAAAACATTAGCGTTAGCTGACGCTCACACTAAAAATGAACCGTTAAACTAAATTTAGATTCACATCGTACATGCACGATTTACATGCTGGCGAATTCGACTGTACATACATTTTCGATTTCAGAATTTAATATCTGGCTTATTTTGCATATATCGACACATGTTCTTCTTAACTTTTATTTAAGTTTATGTTCAAATATATGTTTAATAAGTTGTTTTTTTTTATACACATTTTATGTAAATTAATAAATATTTGAAAAAATCGTATAATCTCGCTTTAAAAATTCGTCATCTTTCACGGCTTCCTTTCATGTCATACGGTTGCTTATTTGATTCATTAATTAGTCGACGTTCATAAGGCGTGAAAAACCTGTATTAAAGAGTTGCGGCATCGATATTTTGAAATTTAATGACGACAGCCGTCAAAGTTACGTTCTAGAAATTGACTTACACACACATAATTTAAATCGGTTTCTAATTTGATTCTTTAATAAGACGACTTTCCTATGTAAGGAGTGAAAACTGTTTTAATTAGTTGCGGCATCGATATTATGAAATTCAATGACGGCCAAGGTACTTCTCAGAAATGGAGTCACACAAATAATTTAATTGTCGTTCAGACAATGGATAAATATATGGTTTCATACAGGCAATTTATCAGTTCACTGAAAATGGTTGTCTTTAACTTAGACAATATCCATAGGAAAGGCTATACGTACAGAGCCGTACGGCAAACCTATTGTCTACCCGTACGGGGCCGTGCGGCTAGCCTCTTGTCTAGCCGTACGACTAGCCACTGTAAAATGTATAGTTATTTCATTTTCATTTTACAAATGTCTTTAAAAATATATTTAAATTTTCTCTATCATGGAAGTGTCATTTATTCATACAACACATGACAAATTATAACAACAATATATGTTAAAATTATCTGACCCTTGTCAGACGTTTTATTATGAAACTAATAAATGATATGCATGATTGTCAGATTGTGAAATGCTCAATTCAAGTATTATATAAGAGATAAATGGTGACGGACCCATGACAAACAAATAATTGGAGATAGTAGTAACAATCCATCATAAGTTGCAGTACGAACTAAATGATTATCATGAAAATAAAAACTGATTTAACAAGCAAATTCGTTGAATTGATATCCCCCGCCATTATACTTCTGGATACAAGTTATGGCTCTGGACACACAAAAAAAGCATTTTTTTCAAATACAAAGGGTCATAACTCCGCTATTAATCAAGGATGTACAATGCCATTTGGCGTGCATCATCCTCTTATCCATATATATATACTCGTACCAAGTTTCAATGAAATCTGCTAAAGCACTTCCAAGATATGGTTCCGGACACAAAAGTGCCGGACGGACAGACGGAAAGACGGACAATGCCAAATTAATATCCCTCCGCTGTTGGCGGGGGATCACAAAAATTAAGCAAAATTAATTACATACACAACAAGATGCGTTTGTGAAACCCAATGCCCCGTATATAACGTTTGACCTTGAAGGATGACCTTGACCCTTCACCACTCAAAATGTGCAGCTCCATGAGATACACATGCATGTCAAATATAAAATTGCTAGCTTCAATATTGCAGAAGTAACATAACATGAGCAATTTTGACCCATATATTTGACCTTGAAGGATGACCTTGACCTTTCACCACTCAAAATGTGCAGCTCTATGAGATACATATGCATGCCAAATATCAAGTTGCTATCTTCAATAGTGCAAACGTATTCATAAAATAAGCGATTTGGGCCACATATATTTAACCTCTGACCTTGAAGGATGACTTTGACCTTTCAACACTCAAAATTTGCAGCTCCATGAGATACACATGCATGCCAAATTTCAAGTTGCTATCTTCAATATTGCAAAAGTATTAATAAAATAAGCGATTTGGGCCACATATATTTGACCTCTGACCTTGAAGGATGACCTTGACCTTTCACCACTCAAAATGTGCAGCTCAATGAGATACACATGCTTGGCAAATATCAAGTTGCTATCTTCAATATTGCAAAAGAATTCATAAAATGAGCGATTTTGGCCACATATATTTGACCTCTGACCTTGAAGGATGACCTTGACCTTTCACCAATGATAATGTGCAGCTTCAGGAGATGCATTTGCATGCCAAATATCAAGTTGCTACTTTCAATATTGCAAAATGTTAAAGTTGGCATAAACAGACCAACCAACCAATCAACAGACCGACAGAGCAAAAACAACATGTCCCCCACTACTATAGTGGGGGACATAAAAATAGACTGATCCTACAAGCAAACCCCATATTTACACAGAACAATGTCTGAATTGACATAAATTTGGACAAAAAACATGCATTTTCCTGGATTTGAAGCACAGACCTTTTGATTGCAAACAACAGTCTTACTTACTAAGACATTTCTGAAAATTACACGTTGCCAGCAAAGTACATTTTTAAATCAGATATGCAATGTCATGTCCTTACCAAATTGTACTAGAGCTGTTTTCACTTCGAGTTTGCAAACAGCCTTAAAATATAAACTAAACACTAGAAAAGAATCTTTAACAAGGGCTGTTTGTAAAACAAGCATGCCCCCCATATGGGCTGTCCGTTGTAGTGGCAGCCATTGTGTGAATACGTTTTTTGTCACTGTGACCTTGACCTTTGACCTAGTGACCTGAAAATCAATAGGGGTCATCTGTGAGTCACGATCAATGTACCTATGAAGTGTCATGATCCTAGGCAAAAGCGTTCTTGAGTTATCATCCGAAAATCATTTTACTATTTCGGGTCACCGTGACCTTGACCTTGTGACCTCAAAATCAATAAGGGTCATCTGTGAGTCATGATCAATCTACCTGTGAAGTTTCATGATCCTAGGCATATGCGTTCTTGAGTTATCATCTGAAAACCATTTTACTATTTCGGGTCACCGTGACCTTGACCTTTGACCTAGTGACCTCAAAATCAATAGGGGTCATCTGCAAGTCATGATCAATCTAGCCATGAAGTTTCATGATCCTAGGCGTATGAATTTTTGAGTTATCATCCGGAAACCATTTTACTATTTTGGGTCACCGTGACCTTGACCTTTGACCTCAAAATCAATAGGGGTCATCTGCGAGTCATGATCAATGTACCTATGGAGTTTCATGATCCTAGGCCCAAGCGTTCTTGAGTTATCGTCTGACAACCACCTGGTGGACGGACCGACAAACTGACATACCGACAGACCGACCGACATGAGCAAAGCAATATACCCCCTCTTCTTCGAAGGGGGGCATAATGAGATAAAAGTGCACTTACAAAATCAAAGTCTTTCATTTTGAAAACCAATAGACAGAATTATAACATATAAAAAGTATACAATCTTCAGTACACTGATCAACAAATTAAAACATTTTAAATCATACAATTTGCATAAAATTCAAAGCTTGATATCTCAAAAACTTATCCACAATATTGAAAGATATTAAGAATCTTACAATCTGCATCATAACTAAAGCTCAATATCTTATAAAACTGATTGACTAAACTGCAACATTTTACAAATTATTTAATCTACAAAAATGAAAAACTTCATATTTCAAAATTCAACCGACAGCATTGACACATATTTAGAATCATACAAAGTTAAAGCTTCAAATGTCAACTTTAAATGAGTCCAAAGTACACGGACTTTAGTGAAACACTGGTAAGGGACTAAAAAGGCAGTTAACAACAAGAGCTGTGTTCGTAAAACACAATCCCCCTTACTGCGCCGCTTTGAAGCCATATATTCGACCTATGACATTGAATTATGACCTTGACCTTTCACCACTCAAAATGTGCAGCTCCATGAGATACACATGCTTGCCAAATATGAAGTTGCTATCTTCAATATTGCAAAAGTATTCATAAAATGAGCGATTTTGGCCACATATATTTGACCTCTGACCTTGACCTTTCAGAAAATTAAAATGTGCAGCTCTATGAGATACATATGCATGCCAAATATCAAGTTGCTATCTTCAATATTGCAAAAGTTATTGCAAATGTTAAAGTTGGCGTAAACAGATCAACCAACCAACCAACAGACAGGACAAAAACAATATGTCCCCCACTACTATAGTGAGGGACATAAAAATAGACTGAACCTTCAAGCAAACCCCAAATTTACATAGAACAATGTCTGAATCGCCATAAATTTGGACAAAAAACATGCATTACCCTGTATTTGAAGCACAGACCTTTTGATTGCAAACAACAGTCTTACTAAGACATTTCAGAAAATTACACGTTGCCAGCAAAGTACATTTTAAAATCAGATATGCAATGTCATGTCCTTACCAAATTGTATTAGAACTGTTTTCACTTCGAGTTTGCAAACAGCCTTAAAATATAAACTAAACACTAGAAAAGAATCTTTCAGGAGATAAAAGTGCACTTACAAAATCAAAGTCTTTCATTTTGAAAACCAATAGACAGAATTAAAACATAAAAATTATGCAATCTTCATTACACTGATCAACACCATTAAAACATTTTAAAATCATACAATTTGCATAAAACTCAAAGCTTGATATCTCAAAAACTTATCCACAATATTGAAAGATATTAAGAATCTTACAATCTGCATCATATTTAAAGCTCAATATCTTATAAAACTGATTGACGAAACTGCAACATTTTACAAATTATTTAATCTACAAAAAATGTAAAACTTCATATTTCAAAATTCAACTGACAGCATTGACACATATTTAGAATCATACAAAGTTAAAGCTTCAAATGTCAACGTGAAAAACACATCCAAGATATCATTTAAACTAATATACTGACAAAGTTTCAAGAAGATTCATAAGTCCATATAAGGAAAAATGCCCCGCCCACTGGTGGCCATGTTTTTCTTAGCAACTGGAACCAATTTCAAACTTGTCCAAATATCATTGGGACAAATCTTCTGACAAAGTGTCATGATGATCGTACAATAAATATGGCTTCTAGAGTTTTAACAGGGTTTTACTTTAGCCATATAAGGAAAAATACCACGCCCCCTTAGTGGCCATGTTTTTCCACCAACTAGAACCATTTTTGAACTCATCCAAGATATCATTAGGACAAATCATCTGACCAAGTTTCATAATAATCGGAAAATAAATGTGGCCTACAGAGTGTTTACAATGTTTTAGTAAAGCATGATACATAACCATATTAGGAAAAATGCCCCGCCCCCTGGTGGCCATGTTTTTTAAGCAAACGAAACTATTTTTGAACTAATCCAAGATATCATTAGGACAAATCTTCTGACCAAGTTTCATGAAGATAAGAAAATAAATGTGGCCTATAGAGTGTTAACAAAGTTTTACTATAGCCATATAAGGTAAAATGCCCCACCCCCTGGCGGACATGTTTTTCAACCAACCAGCATCATTTTTTAACTTGTCTACGATATTTTTTGGGATGAATATTCTGACCAAGTTTCATGAAGATCGGAAAATAAATGTGGCCTCAAGAGTGTTAACAAGATTTTACTATAGCCATATATAGCCATATAAGGAAAAATGCCCCGCCCTTTGGCAGCCATGTTTTTCAAGCAAACGTAACCATTTTCAGCTCGTCTAAGATATCATTGAGACCAAACTTCTGACCAAATTTCATGAAGAATGGACAATAAATGTGGCCTCTAGAGTGTTAGCAATGTTTAACTAAAGACATAAGGAAAACTCCCCGCCCCTTGGCGGCCATGTTTTTTCACTGATCTGGACCATTTTCAAACTCGTCCAAAATATAAATAAAACCAATGTTTTGACCAAGTTTCATGATGATTAGGCAAACATTTTGACTTCTAAAGTGTTCACAAGGTTTCTCTATAGCCATATAAGGAAAACTGCCCCGCCCCTGGCGGCCATGTTTTTCAACGGACCGGAACCAATTTTTAACTAAACCAAAATATCATTTAGACAAACATTTTGACAAAGTTACATGAAGATTGGACTTCTACAGTGTTCACAAGTTTTTTTGTTGTTTTTTTGACCTAGTGACCTAATTTTTGACCCAGCATGACCCAGTTTCGAACTCAGTCGAGGTATCAATGTGACAAATGTTCTGCAAAATTTCATGAAGATCAGACAATAAATGTGGCATCTAGAGTGTTCACAAGGCAAAATGTTGACGACATACAACGCACAACGGACAAAAGGCAATCACAAAAGCTCACCATGAGCATGTTGCACTCAGGTGAGCTCAAAAGTTATGGCCAATTTTAAAGTTTTCAGACGGACGGACAGAAGCAATATATTTAACATTTAACCTTGAAGGATTACCTTGACCTTCACTTTTCACCACTCAATATGTGCAGCTTCACAAGATGCACATGCATGCCAACTGGAGCTTTGTCACAGACGTGACATATACCCCCACATAACGCATTGACACAGACTATTTTGTATGCTGTCTTCACAAAACAAGATAATACAATTTATGGCGATTTTTTAAGAATCATTATGCCATTATCATTTATAGCCATTTTTACCTTTGAACTCTTGAATTGTTTCACATGACAAGCCTTCCAATGACTTTGAACAAAATTGATGTACAGAGTCATTTTAAAATCTTACAATGAATGACATATTTATGGCCCAGACAAGATAATTTATTGCCATTTTTGACCTTTGAACTAAAACTACAACTTTGAGTTTGAAGATATCGACGTAATTCTTTCGCGCGACACACTGTCAAATGATGGTGAACAAAAGAGCCAACGATTTTAAAATCGCACAATAAACAACATAGTTATTGCCCAGACAAGCTCAATTATGGCCATTTTTTACCTTTAAACTCAAATTGTGCCCTTGTTCTTGGAAATATCGACGTAATTCTTTCGCCCGACACACTGTTCAATGATGGTGAACAAATGTGCCAAATGATTTTAAAATCTCACAATAAAAAACAAAGCTATGGCCCGGACAAGCATTTGACCTTTGAACTCCCAAGTGTGACCTTGACCTTTGAGATATTGACGTAATTTCTTTTAACGCGACACACCGTTCCATGATGGTGAACAAATGTACCGAGTCATTTAAAAATGTAACGATAAATAACATAGCTATGGTCCGTACAAACTTACAGTTTAAAACATACTAAGTGACCCCATGACCTAGTTTTTGACCTGGCATGACCCATATTCAAACTTGATCTAGACATTATCTACATACAACTACTGACCAAGTTTGGTGAAGATCGGATGAAATATCGGGACAGACCGACAAACGTGACTCCTATATAGCCCCCATTACCAATTGTAATAGGGGTATAAATATCAAGTTGCTATGTTCAATATTGAAAAAGTTATGGCCATATAAGTTTTCGGCCAGATGGACAGACTGACTGACTGACGGACAGTTCAACTGCTATATGCCACCCTACCAGGGGCATAAACATATTCCACAGTTCAACAATTCTTTTTCCATTTTTGTTTTTCCATAATAATGTTATGGACCCTTGCCCTTATCTGGGCCACTGTTCTTCCGGTAAGTATTTTTAGGGACCCCATTATTTTTGAGCCAGATGGCATTTTTTTTTCTCTTAATTCATCTCTAAAAAAGTTCATGAAACATATGTTCTCTTCGCTGGCCCACTTTCGTTTCATTCCTTTTCTTGTCCCTGTCCCTAAAACAAGAATAGATATAAAAATAAAATAGCAATGAGTATCATGTCAGTGTTTTTTTCAGTTTTGGGGAAAAGGGGTCGGGTCCCCTGAGAGGGGGATAATTCACGTGTAAAAGGGGAAATTTCAATGCTAAGCAAGTAACATACAAAATCAAGTTGTAACACCATAATTCACCATACACAGAGAGAAAAACATTATTCCAACTTTTTTTGTCATCAACATGTTATGTTTATGTTCAAAGATCAACATTTTTTGGCTTTTCTGTGAATTATTTAAACGAGGTATTGATTAAAATTGAACTACACTTCCAAGAGGGGAAATTTTCAAATATTTTTGGGAAAAATATACACTCTAAGCAGCAAACTCATTTGTTCAGTGACTGTAAGCCCTTTATTTTGTTGACTTTTCTACTGAATTGATCCTTGCACACAAAGTATCAACATAAGTCAGTGTTCTGCCGTGGATGCGCCCTTGTGTTATTGTCGCAAAAAACAAATATTTGTCCCCACCCGTTTTCTGTATATGGGTCCGCGGGCGCACATGAATTAGAAATAAAAACTAATCGATTCAATTTGTAAGTCGGTAAAGTAATCGAGTGAATGTGTAACCAGAACAAACTATTTCATTGGACATGACGTCATTTCGCAGCCAATGGTTAATTTATTTAATATTAACACTCTATTTCATTGGTAAGTTGAGATTATAACAACCAATCAGATATCAAGGAAATTTCCGAACCTATCAAAATGGCTTAAAGTGACAGGCCAAAGAAAACAAAATCCATTTTTTTTTTTTCCTCCGGCAAGTAAAATTAGAAAATATGACAATAATATTAACAACCCAACAGAGTCTTCCAAGTCCCAACATCGTTTAGCAATTACGAAAAAAGTCTGCCCCTAAACGTACATTCCAAGAAAATTGGCTTCAAAATGTCCTTGGTCACTGTTTGACAACAACAAAATGACATGCAGATTGTGCATAAAGCAAAAAAGAAAACGCCTTTACTATCGGTATTTCTAATTATCGAACAAGTACTTTGACATGCGGAGTCCAATGACCATAAATTTTTTCAAAGTTTTGTAAATATGTTGACAACTGTTTGACAGTGTTAAAAAGTTTTTTGAATGTTCCAGTTTTAATAACAATGTTACAACCTGACTGTAAGAAGTTTAAGCACGTTTAAAAGTTCAAGTTAAAGGTTATTAGTTTCCACACATTTAATTCTGCTACAAAAATATTTCTGTGTCCCCATATTTTTTCTTTTTGTCCCCACTTTTGTAATCCTAAAGGGTCCCCAACAGTAAAATTTCACAGCAGAACACTGCAAGTGATACAATGATTGAATATTGTAGAGCAAGGTTTTCCTGATAAAAATGCACAAAACCTGAACATGTTAGGAGGTAAAATGAACTAACTGAAACTGTTTTAACACCAGTTTAAACCAATTTTTCACACATATAAGAACTGACAGTTCGCAGAACTATCATTTCTTGGAAGAACAAGTACTAAACATTAACTTTCATAGCAAACTGCCTACTTTGTACTTTACAAGGACTTTTACAAGCACATTGTTGTAACCCTGTAGATCACAGAGGAGGTCGTCTAGAGCATCACACTTGACTTGGACTACTCATTTACTTTAATACAGTCATGACATAAGACTCTGTCACATAATGATAGAAAATGCAGAGAAACCCGTCTTCAAATTTAGTTCATACCTTGAGGATTTGGCTGCCTCATTTCATCATGGGTCAGACTGGCTGGCCCTTCACTGGCAGCAGTTGACATGGACTCTGAAAGAACCAAAGTGAAACCTGTAGATTGCATATGATCAGCACAGTCAACACTGGCATGTTGTATCATGAGAGGCTCTGACTCCTGTACAGATTCTAGACTGTGGGTGTCTTCAACAGTTGCCTCAATGACTGTAAACATATAATGTCAACAGTGGGGTCTTGTATGTCTATTATCCATTGGTGGATCTTGCTGAAATCTATAGAAAACATGCATGCCCCCCATATGGGCTGTCCGTTGTAGTGGCAGCCATTGTGTGAATACGTTTTTTGTCACTGTGACCTTGACCTTTGACCTAGTGACCTGATAATCAATAGGGGTCATCTGCAAGTCACGATCAATGTACCTATGAAGTGTCATGATCCTAGGCAAAAGCGTTCTTGAGTTATCATCGGAAAATCATTTTACTATTTCGGGTCACCGTGACCTTGACCTTTTGACCTCAAAATCAATAGGGGTCATCTGCAAGTCATGATCAATGTACCTATGATGTTTCATGATCCTAGGCCCAAGCGTTCTTGAGTAATCGTATGACAACCACCTGGTGGACAGACGGACCGATCGACATGAGCAAAGCAATATACCCCCTCTTCTTCGAAGGGTGGCATAAATATATATTGGCTTGGACAACAGAAAATTGTACTAGAATATATAGTCTACAGTTGGGTCATGTCTTTATCATCAATAGATGGGCCTTTATTATATGACAACAGAAATACCATGGGTCAGACTGGCTGGCTCTTCACTTGGCTCCCTCCTATCATGGGTCAGACTGGCTGGCTCTTCACTTGGCTCCCTCCTATCATGGGTCAGACTGCCTGGCTCTTCACTGTCAGCAGTTGACATGGACTCTGAAAGAACCAAAGTGAAACCTGTAGATTGCATATGATCAGCACAGTCAACACTGGCATGTTGTATCATGAGAGGCTCCGACTCCTGTATAGATTCTAGACTGTGGGTGTCTTCAACAGTTGCCTCAATGCCTGTAAACATATAATGTCAACAGTGGGGTCCTTGTATGTCTATTATCCATTGGTGGGTCTTGCTGAAATCTATAGAAAACATGCATGCCCCCCATATGGGCTGTCCGTTGTAGTGGCAGCCGTTGTGTGAATACGTTTTTTGTCACTGTGACCTTGACCTTTGACCTAGTGACCTGAAAATCAATAGGGGTCATCTGCGAGTTACGATCGATGTACTTATGAAGTGTCATGATCCTAGGCAAAAGCGTTCTTGAGTTATCATCCGAAAATCATTTTACTATTTCGGGTCACCGTGACCTTGACCTTTGACCTTGTGACCTCAAAATCAATAGGGGTCATCTGCGAGTCATGATCAATCTACCTATGAAGTTTCATGATCCTAGGCATATGCTTTCTTGAGTTATCATCCGAAAACCATTTTACTATTTCGGGTCACCGTGACCTTGACCTTTGACCTAGTGACATCAAAATCAATAGGGGTCATCTGCGAGTAATGATCAATCTACCCATGAAGTTTATGATCCTAGCCGTATGCGTTCTTGAGTTATCATCCGGAAACCATTTACTATTTCGGGTCACCGTGACCTTGACCTTTGACCTCAAAATCTATAGGGGTCATCTGCGAGTAATGATCAATCTACCCATGAAGTTTCATGATCCTAGGCGTATGCGTTCTTGAGTTATCATCCAGAAACCATTTTACTATTTCGGGTCACTGTGACCTTGACCTTTGACCTAGTGACCTCAAAATCAATAGGGGTCATCTGCGAGTCATGATCAATCTACTGACAAATTGTACTAGAATATATAGTGTACAGTTGGGTCATGTCTTTATCATCAATAGGTGGGCCTTTATTCAATGATAACAGAAATACCATGGGTCAGACTGGCTGGCTCTTCACTTGGCTTCCTCCTATCATGGCTCAGACTGGCTGGCTCTTCACTTGGCTCCCTCCTATCATGGGTCAGACTGCCTGGCTCTTCACTGTCAGCAGTTGACATGGACTCTGAAAGAACCAAAGTGAAACCTGTAGATTGCATTCGATCAGCACAGTTAACACTGGCCTGTTGTATCATGAGAGGCTCTGACTCCTGTATAGTTGCCTCAATGCCTGTAAGCATATAATGTCAACAGTGGGGTCTTGTATGTCTATTATCCATTGGTGGGTCTTGCTGAAATCTATAGAAACAAGGGCTGTTTGTAAAACATGCATGCCCCACATATGGGCTGTCCGTTGTACTGGCAGCCATTGTGTGAATACGACTTTTGTCACTGTGACCTTGACCTTTGACCTAGTGACCTGAAAATCAATAGGGGTCATCTGCAAGTCACGATCAATGTACCTATGAAGTGTCATGATCCTAGGCAAAAGCGTTCTTGAGTTATCATTCGAAAATCATTTGACTATTTCGGGTCACTGTGACCTTGACCTTTGACCATGTGACCTCAAAATCTATAGGGTTCATCTACGAGTCATGATCAATCTACCCATGAAGTTTCATGATCCTAGGCGTATGCGTTCTTGAGTTATAATCCGGAAACCATTTTACAATATCGATCACCGTGACCTTGACCTAGTGACCTCAAATCAATAGGGGTCATCTGCAAGTCATGATCAATGTACCTATGATGTTTCATGATCCTAGGCCCAAGCGTTCTTGAGTTATCGTATTGACAACCACCTGGTGGACGGAACGGACCGATCGACATGAGCAAAGCAATATACCCCCTCTTCTTCGAAGGGTGGCATAAATATATATTGGCTTGGACAACAGAAAATTGTACTAGAATATATAGTCTACAGTTGGGTCATGTCTTTATCATCAATAGGTGGGCCTTTATTATGAACGTCTCGATGAGGTACTGATGTAGAAGAAAATCAATACATACATTAGAGACCCGAACAAATTCATGAGCCACATTCTGGGTCGTAACGTAACAAGGGCCGTAACGGTAAAGATTTTAATTACATTGTACTTAGCAGAGTTCCGAAGTACAGTCTATTACAAGATAAATCTGAGCCGATTTTAAAAAACGTATAGCAAATTTTGTAATTTAATGACGACCTGCTCCATGAAGTTTACTTTCAGTTTAGAGCCGCCGTGATCAGTAACATTTTTGTGTTTTGCATCCGATTTGAATGTTCTCCAAAAAATATAATAATAAATTCACATGTCTACTCAATAGCTATGTATTTTAAGAACACATTTCGCGAGAATTTCTCACGAAAAATGACATGTACAATGTTTAAATCAAAGTTTTAAGCTGTGATTAAGTTTCAAAAACACCCAATGCGCCCTTTTTAAGAGAATCTCCGTGCAAAATGCCCTTTTTTCAAGTCATGCGCCATGCCCCTCTGCCTTTCTAGATGAAGCACTACAAGCTAACTCCAATATAACCCCCTAAACTTCGTTTGTGGGGGTATAATAAAATCATTCTCAAAAGTTAAATAATATCTTTTGTAGTTGTAGATTATTCGGGTATTAATCCTCTCATTTCACAATAAACTGTTCATAACAGATGAGATGGCAAGCATAAATGCCTTAATGAACACAAAATATTTTGCATGTTGTCTTCACAAAAAACAGCCCAAACCATGCTCAATGTTAAAAACGCACTAAGTGACCCCGTGACCTAGTTTTGATCCGGCATGACCCATATTCACACTTCACCTAGGTATCCTCTAGATACAACATCTGACCGAAGATCGGATGAATACAACTTGAATTAGAGAGCGGACACTTAATAATACAGACGGACCGACCGACAGACCAACAGACAAGTTTGGTGAAGATTAGATGAAAACAACTTGAATTAGAGGGTGGACACTTAATACGAACCGACCGACAAGTTCACTCCTATATACATCCCTAAACTTTGTTTGTGGGGGTATAATTGCATTTATACCTTGAGGATTTGGCTCCCTTCTATCATGGCTCAGACTGGCTGGCTCTTCACTTGGCTCCCTCCTATCATGGGTCACACTGCCTGGCTCTTCACTGTCAGCAGTTGACATGGACTCTGAAAGAACCAAAGTGAAACCTGTAGATTGCATTTGATCAGCACAGTTAACACTGGCCTTTTGTATCATAGAGGCTCTGACTCCTGTATAGTTGCCTCAATGCCTGTAAGCATATAATGTCAACAGTGGGGTCTTGTATGTCTATTATCCATTGGTGGGTCTTGCTGAAATCTATAGAAACAAGGGCTGTTTGTAAAACATGCATGCCCCACATATGGGCTGTCCGTTGTACTGGCAGCCATTGTGTGAATACGACTTTTGTCACTGTGACCTTGACCTTTGACCTAGTGCCTCCTGAAAATCAATAGGGGTCATCTCTGCAAGTCAGATCAATGTACCTATGAATGTCATGATCCTAGGCAAAAGCGTTCTTGAGTTATCATTCGGAAAATCATTGAACTATTTCGGGTCACTGTACCTTGACCTTTTTGAGTATAATC